>NW_024705109.1:42437-74236 GCF_018977255.1 Callorhinchus milii
AAGGCTGTGTTTGCGCAAGCTTGTGTTTGCGCAAGCTTGTGTTTGCGCAGGGTTGTGTTTGCGCAAGCTTGTGTTTGCGCAAGCTTGTGTTTGCGCAAGCTTGTGTTTGCGCAAGCTTGTGTTTGCGCAAGCTTGTGTTTGCGCCATGCTTGTGTTTGCGCATGCTTGTGTTTGCGCAAGCTTGTGTTTGCGCAAGCTTGTGTTTGCGCAAGCTTGTGTTTGCGCAAGCTTGTGTTTGCGCAAGCTTGTGTTTGCGCAAGCTTGTGTTTGCGCAAGCTTGTGTTTGCGCAAGCTTGTGTTTGTGCACGGCCTAGTTTGCGCATGTCATTGCTTGCACACCTTAGTTTTTGCGCACGGCGTTTTGCGCAAGACAGTGTTTGCTCAAGGCAGTGTTTGCCCACGCTTGTGTTTGCCCACGCTTGTGTTTGCCCACGCTTGTGTTTGCGCAAGGCTGTGTTTGCACAGTCACTAAGCACCACCCAAAGCCACTGAAATCTGGACACAAACAACAAACACCAGCCGTAAACAACTGCCAATGAACACCAGCGAGCAGCCAAAAACTACCAGCTTGCAGCCACTGAATACCGGCCAGCAGCCAATAAACACCAGATAGCCGCCAATAAACACCAGATAGCAGCCAATAAACACCAGATAGCAGCCAATAAACACCAGATAGCAGCCAATAAACACCAGATAGCAGCCAATAAACACCAGATAGCAGCCAATAAACACCAGATAGCAGCCAATAAACACCAGATAGCCGCCAATAAACACCAGCCACATACACTACTAACCAGCCGCAGCCAATAAACACCAGATAGCAGCCAATAAACACCAGCCACAGCCACTACTAACCAGCTGCAGCCACTAAACACCAGATAGCAACCACAAACACCGGCTAGCAGCCACAAAACACCAACCGGCAGCCACTTAACACCATCCAGCAGCCATTAAACACCAGCTGGCTGCCAATAAATACCAGCAAGCAGCCACGAAACACCAGCCACTAAACACCGGCCACCAAACACCAGTTAGTTGGCACTGAATAGCAGCTACAGCCACTGAACACCAGCAACAGATGCGCACACACTGACAAAGGAACAAAGACACGCGGACACACATACACAGACACACACATATAAAGATCTACATACACATTGTAACATCAGACGATATAGAGGTGCACTCTGTCAGCAGACACAAACACCAGAAGCTGCTACTAAACACCGGGCACTGAACACCAGAGTGCAGCCACTGACCACCGGCAATACAGGTCTACATACACACTGTTAACATCAGACTCTATAGAGGTGCTCACTCTTATTATCAAATGAGTGAGCTACAGGATTCCATCTGTAACAACAACAGACACTTGAAAGTACAGATACAAACAGACCAACAAACACAGGCAGACACATATACACACTCTATAAATATCTAACTATATTGAGGTGCTCACTGTTAATATCAGACAATATAGCCGTCATTGTAAAATTATATAGACCACAGAGACACACACAAACACACATATGCACAAACACAGAAACACATATTCGATCACAAATACACAGACACACAAACATTCAAAGCACCAGCCAGGAGACACAAATTCGCAGCCAATAAACACCTTCCACAATCAACAAAACCCCAGCCAGATTCAATAAACTACAGCCTCAGTCAATAAAAAGCAGCCACTAAACACCTGCCAATAAACACCAGCTAACATCCAAAAACCACCAGCTTGCAGCCACTGAATACCAGCTAACAGCCAATAAACACCAGATAGCAGCCAATAAACACCAGATAGCAGCCAATAAACACCAGATAGCAGCCAAGAAACACCAGATAGCAGCCAAGAAACACCAGATAGCAGCCAAGAAACACCAGATAGCAGCCAAGAAACACCAGATAGCAGCCAATAAACACCAGATAGCAGCCAAGAAACACCAGATAGCAGCCAAGAAACACCAGATAGCAGCCAAGAAACACCAGATAGCAGCCAAGAAACACCAGCCACAGCCACTACGAACCACCTGCAGCCAATAAACACCAGCTCGCAACCACAAACAACGGCTGCAGCCACAAACAACTGCTCGCAGTTTCCAAACTCCAGCTACCGGCCACTAAACACCGGCCACTAAACACCAGCTGTTAGCTACTGAACACCGGCCACCAAACACCAGGTCGTTGGCACTGAATAGCAGCTACAGCCACTGAACACCCGCAACAGATGCGCACACACAAAGGACTGCAGACACACACACACACATACAGATCTACACACACATTGTCAACATCAGACTATATAGTGGTGGATCCCAATTAATATCAGACAACCAGAGCCACTGAACAGCGAGATATATTAAACACCCGCTATAACAACTACAGACACAGACACATGATAGCATAGATTCACACATAGATTCATACAGATCAGAAAACACAGGCAGACACATATACACACTTTGTAAATATCTGACTATATTGAGTTGCTCACTGTTAATATCAGACAATATAGCCGTCATTGTAAAATTATATAAACACACACAGACACACAAACAAACATATGCATGAACATAGAAACACATACTCGATCACAATTATGCAGACACACACACACACACACCCGCTACAAGTCAACAGACGCGATTTATCAGCCAATAAACACTTCCATCAGTCACTAAATTCCAGACACAGCCAATAAATACCAGCAGCTAAACGCCTGCCAGTAAACACCAGCCTTAACGACTAAACACCACCACAGCCATGAAACAACAGTGAGCAGCCATTGAACACCAGCCATCAGCCATTCAACACGAGCTGACAGCCATTCAACACGAGATGGCAGCCACTAAACACCAGATAGCTGCCACAAAACACATACACAGACACACACAAATACAGATGTGCATACACACTGTTAACTTCAGACTGCATAGAGGTGCTCCCTGTTAATATCAGACAGGCAAAGCCACTAAACAGCGGGAAGATATTAAACACTATCTGGAACAACAACAGACACAGACATATGAAAGCAAAGATTCAAAAATGGATTTATACAGACGATAAAACACACGAAGACTCGTATACACACACTGTAAATATTTGACTATATTGAGGTGCTCACTGTTAATAACAGACGATATAGCCGTCATTCTTAAAATCATTATAAAGACACACAAACACACACCGTGAGAAGCACGAACACAGAATATGAACCAAACGGTATTGTAACTCTCGCTCATTCAGTTAGTCCTGATTTCCTTCATTACAATAAATGTTGCACGAACAACAACAACTTGCATTTATATGGGTTTTTCTCTCTGTGCGCGTACAACCTGGGATAACAGTATGACTTTATTTCAGCCACAATCAGATCTAATAAGAGACTCACCGTCTTGTCTCCCCACTGACTGAGCTGCGGTTCCTGCCTTTGGCTCCCGAGCCTCTCAGTGATGTGGCTTCAATGTTCTGGGCTGTACAGGTAATAGCACACCCTGGTCAGAGTCTGGCAGTAAATCATAGCCAAGCCATGTTCCCTTGGAGATTTCCACACAAAGCAATGGTTTATTAATTAGACACTGTTGACGCAAATCTGAAACAAAACACATTTTTTTTTACCTTTTTTGCTATTTGCCAAATAAACTTTAGCATGGCGATGGGTCCAGAAATTACCTGTGCAACTCAAAACTTATATCGTCTTGTACTACTTGCTTGGTGCGTCCTAAATTAATGTACACTCTTTAGTTTTTCAATCCCAATTAGAATGTTCTATCCCTTACAGTGTCTCCTCACTCTCATCCCAGTCAGTCCAATCCTCTCTCTCTCAGTCTAACCCTCTCTCATTAAATCCAGTCTAACCCTCTCTCTCTCACTCCTCAAAGCCAACCAAACTCTCTATCTTTCTGATCGAAGTCAGTCTAAACCCTCTCTTCTCATAAAAGCCAGTCTGACCCTCTCTCTGTCCCTCCTCACAGACAGTCGAAACCACTATCTCGCCTTTGACAACCAGACTAACCTTCTCTCGTTAATGCCAATCTAACCGTTGGTAACTCGTCACAGGCAGCGTAATCCTCCCTTAACATCATTGTAATAGACTTGGTGGATACCACCAATACCGTTGTTTAAAAATCGAAAGTTTATTAAGTGAGTCACAAAAGCTCCAACTGAGACAATAGTTACAGTAAAATCCATCTTATCCGGTCCAACTGGGAAGATGCGTTTGACCCCTTACTCCGACTCTCACGTCAACTCCAAGGATTTCATAGTAAAATCTTTCTTTTAAGAGATCCTAACTCTGCCTCCCCTGGTCACGGAGATAACCCCCACCATTCGCAAACTGCTGGTGACTCTGAGCAGGGAAATTTCCCATAGAAAAATACACTGATCGAGAGAAAGACAGATTGGCAACTTTGGTTCTGGCGACCTTCTCCAGCCTGAGAGGTTCTCCGCCTTGAGCTCCGCAGGTGTGTGAGACTGCAGCCATTTCTTTCTGTGGTCCTGTATTCTTACATCTGTGCTCAAGGACCTGATTGCTCATTATCTCAGAGGAGTGAATTTCTCCTCAGACAGATATGAAATGTATTAAGAATCTTACCTCAACCGGTCCAGCAAAGCTGCATATAAGCTCGTCATTAAATCAAACGCAACTTGTTAAAGGGTTACAGTTGAAAGATTCATTTAAAAGCCTTAAAGACATTAAGGAATACAAGTATAATCTTACACCATAGATCAAGGATTGTGCTTTTATCTTAGCGGGATAATCAAGGTAAACGTTACCAGACATTTCTGCACTGAGAGAGTTACTATTCATTCACAGAATGATGCAGAGGCCGGATGACAAGAGAGCAAAACTGAACTGAGTAAAAAAGAACATTGAGGGTATATGGGGTGAAAGATCGACGTCTTTCGTATGCGAGACATACAAATTGTAGGGTTTACTGGAGCCTCAGTTTACTCAATATGAGTTGGCACAAAGATTCAAAGAAATGGTCTTTATTCACATACGAGAGCAACAGTCTCTGCATTAACCGTGACATTATATTATCACATCAGCATACAGATTTATACAGCATAACAATAGAAATGTATTTTACCCGCGATAACATCACACTCCGAATAGAGGAAGCCCTCCTTCCTCAAGGACTTCACTGCCCCTCTTCTTTCTCTTGTAAGGGTCACTTTCTTACTGGAGGTAAATCCCCTCACCCCATGTATATCTACTGTTCTCCTTTACGGTCCCTTGAATTGATCAGTCCGAAGTTCTGTCATCTTTGACTCACATATAACTGATATCTTAGATTTGGGAGAATCAATATCGATTCCACTGGTAAATGTGCAGACCCTCAACACAAATCCATCTCTTCCAAAATTACATTTTTTTTGGTGTGTATCTACCTCCACCTCCCGTTATCACAGAGGAAGGCCCCACCCTTCACGAGTTTTATACAGAGAGAGAGAGATAGATAGAGATGGACAACTTCTGAGCAGCCTTTCCCGATCTGCTTGTTTCTCATACTTCAGTTCGGCAGATGTCTGAAGCTCAGCCTTTAATTTCTGTGGTCCAATTATCTTACATCTGTGCTGAAGGATCTAATTGCTCTTTATCTCAGAGGTGTGAACTTCTTTGCTGCAAAATATGGAATGTATTAGGAAGCTGACCTCGATCAGTCCAGCAAAGCTCTGCATAACCCCAAGGGGCAAGGAAAGGGGGGCTGTAAATTGGGTGGTTGTATGAAAGTTTAGAGGGATTGCGGGTGGGTATTTGGAGGAGGGGGTTGGTAACAGCAATGTTCTATATCAAGGTCAAGTTATGTGTCTCTTAATAACCCGCATGTTATCTGCATCACATTGAAAAGGTACAATAGAGAATAAGGCGATACTAGTTAATAGAGCAAAGTTACCGCAAGTTCCCAGCGGTCGGACCTTCAGCCATTCTGCCCCACTCGCTGGTACTCCATCCCACAGTCCCTCTGCCTCGCCCTCTCCATTGGCTTCTTGAAGACCCATCTCAAAACCCTCCACTTCGACCATGGTTTTGATCGCCCTCCTTTCCCCCCTCCCCAATCCCAACCCACAGCTCAGGTCTGACTGTCCAGTGCCTTGGGACATCCTCCTGATGTGAAAGCTGCTGTACAAATGTGATGTTATTCTTGTTCTAACCTTGAGATGTTTAGGTTTTCACCGGTTGCCTTCTTCCTCAGAAGCTGACAAAACAAACGAGATTGTCATGAACTGTCTCCTCGAGGTATTTGTCCTTCACATTGACGTTGATGTGAAACCTAAAAGCCACAGTAAACCCGCGATTCAATGCCATTCCAGCGCTTGGCTCTCAGTGTCAGAGAACACAGACAATTCATTGAAGGATATTCTGTGAAGACGCGATAAGGCGCTGTACCAAATGCAAGAATTATTATTATTATTGTATTAAACAAGTCATATAAAATGCTATGATCTGAACCGATACAACTTCTGTCATGTTTTAACAGTATAATGTTGAGGTGTTGCTGGATGGCTATTTGATGTCTGTTGGATCAGAATGGAATCTTTTCTAATCCAAAGCGTCCACATCTCTTCATTTATTTCCAATGCTGAACATTAGTGCCCTTATGGTTTCCGGGAGTGTTATTTGAAGGCGGCGATATAATCGGTGGAGTCCTGTAGCGGAAGCAGTTAGTGCAAACACTAGTAATTTGAGAGATAACACTGATAATATTTGCATTTGTTTTGGCGCCTCATCACATCTTAAAGCGCAACACAGGATATAGTGTAAAGTGAACTCACTGTGTGTATTGTGGGCAATATATTTGGGTGAGGCCCCAATGTCTGGGCTCTCTGTGGATCAAGTGCGTGGATGACTGTAGTGACGGGATCCGCCTTTGTCCTTTGGGTAAAAATTCCAGAATTGTTTGTGTGGGTTATTCATTGGCGTCGGGAGGCCTCAGTGTGAGGTTTAAACGGTCGATGGGTTCAGTCGCCTCTGTCGGTCGGTTGTCTCTCTCTCTCTCTGTGTCTCTCGTCGCCTGACTTTGGCGCCTCTTTTTCCCTCTGACTCGGCGCCTGCGCAGTGGTGTCCCCGCGCGCGAGGCCGACGGTTTTTTTTTGAACTCGGCGCCTGCGCAGTGCCGTCTCCGGGCGCGGGGCTGACGGTGTTTCGGGGCGCGGCGACTGTCTGTCTGAGCGCGAGGCGGGACCGCGGGAGGTGGTGATGGCGGCGGAGACGACGGTCAGTGTCGGTGACAGAGAGAAAGAGAGAGCGTGAGAGAGAGAGTGTGAGAATGTGTGAGAGAGTGACAGTGTGAGAGATAGTGTGTGAGAGAGACTGAGAGAGTGAGAGATGGTGAGAGTGTGTGAGAGAGCGCGAGAGAGTGAGTGTGTGAGAGAGTGAGAGGGTGTGAGAGAGTAAAAGTGTGTGAGAGAGAGACTGTGTGAGAGTGTGAGACTGTGAGAGAGTGAGAGTGAGAGACTGTGTGAGAGAGTGAGAGTGTGTGAGAGAGAGAGAAACTCTGTGAGAGAGTGAGAGACTGTGTGAGCGAGTTTGAGAGAGAGAGAGACTCTGTGAGAGAGTGAGTGTGAGAGAGACTGTGAGATAGTGAGAGACTGTGAGAAAGTGAGAGTGTGAGAGAGAGAGACTATGTGTGAGAATGAGTGTGAGAGAGACTGTGAGATAGTGAGAGACTGTGTGAGAAAGTGAGAGTGTGAGAGTGAGTGTAAGAGTGAGAGACTGTATGAGAGTGAGAGGGTGAGAGTGCAAGAGTGTGTGAGTGAGACTGTGTGAGAGAGTGAGTGTGAGAGGGAGAGTGTGAGAGTGAGAGAGAAAGAATGTGAGAGAGTGTGTGAGAGATAGAGAGAGTGAGAGAGTGGAAGTGTGTTTTTCTGTGTATAATATTATTAAGTTTTATGGTTCGAACTGATGTGACTTCTGTGATGATGTATTGAGGAACATTGAGCGGTTTCGGGGCGGATGATATTCCCGTCTCATTTGCCTGTTGTACACTGTGGGATCAGACGGGACCTTCATTCCAGGCCGAGGGGAGAGAGGGACTGAAGCTCCAACAACATTCTTCCACATTTATTCATTCATTTCTAATTCGGGGTATTATTTTTCTCGCGGTTTGCGGGGATGTGATCTGTGCGGAGCGGTTTAATCTGTGGAGTCCTGTGGTGTCGTAGTGAGTGCAGTCACTCGTCATTTGAGTGATAGCAGTAACAGTCCTTGTGTTTGTAACCGAGTACATACACACACACACACAGACACACACACCGACACACACACACTCTCACTCAGTGTCTGTCACTCTCTCGCTCACACTCTCTCTCCTCTCACACACACTGAACCAGGCTGATGCGTAGACATATACACAGACACTGAGCCACGCTGACACACACAAACATACACACACACAGACACACACACAGACACAAACACACACACACACACAGAGACACACACACCGAGTCAGGCTATCACACAAATTCACGCACAAAAGTAGACACCCACACACAATTGCAGACCCACACACAGACAGACACACACTCACTCACACTCGCTCTCACACTCTCTCTCCTCTTTCACACACACACTGAACCAAGATGACACACAGGTGGAGGGAGTGGGCTGGGGCTGGGGGGCAGGAGGAGGGAGTGGGCTGGGGGGCAGGAGGAGGGAGTGTGATGCGGTTGGGGGGCAGGAGGAAGGAATGTGCTGTTTGTCCGTCTATCTCTCTTTGTCTGTGTGTGTGTCTCCCTCTCTTTCTGTGTTTGTCTTCACGTGTAACACTCTATATCTCTCTGACTGTATGTATGTGTGCGTGTCCCTCTTTCAGTATCTCTCTCTGTATGTGTTTGTCTCTGTGTCTCTCTCTCTTTCTCTGTATTTCTGTGTGTGTATGTATCTCCCTCCCTCTGTATTTATCTCAGTCTGGGTGTCTCTGTATCTGACTGTGTGTATGTCTATGTGTCTATGTCTGTGTGTGTATGTCAAGATGTGTGTGTGTAAATGTGTGTGTCTATATGTCTATGTGTATAGTTATGGAGGTGTTGGCACTCACTAGGCTTCACCAGACCTCAGTGGCCTCGAGCAGACATTTTGCTGTACCGGGCCGGGCCTGTGACAGCCATTTTCAGTGGCTGTTTCTCTGTTAATAAACATATAAACTGCAGTTCTGTGCTGTGTTGGTGACACCCTGATTGTGGTGACACGAGGAAAACTCATTACACCATGGTTTTACAGCTCAAACTAACTGGATTGACACCAAAACTACATTCTCAACAGTCCGACTGTCAGTGAAACAAACAGCCCCAGTTTGAGCTGCTGCTATGTGTTGATGGGGCTGGGAGGCAAGGAGCAGGGAGTGGGCTGGGGCTTGGGGCAGGAGCAGGGAGTGGGCTGGGGCTTGGGGCAGGAGCAGGGAGTGGGCTGGGGCTTGGGGCAGGAGCAGGGAGGGGGCTGGGGCTTGGGGCAGGAGCAGGGAGTGGGCTGGGGCTTGGGGCAGGAGCAGGGAGGGGCTGGGGCTTGGGGCAGGAGCAGGGAGGGGGCTGGGGCTTGGGGCAGGAGCAGGGAGGGGGCTGGGGCTTGGGGCAGGAGCAGGGAGTGGGCTGTGGCTTGGGGCAGGAGCAGGGAGTTGGCTTGGGGCAGGAGCAGGGAGGGGGCTTGGGGCAGGAGCAGGGAGGGGGCTTGGGGCAGGAGCAGGGAGGGAGCTTGGGGCAGGAGCAGGGAGTGGGCTGGTGCTTGTGGCAGGAGCAGGTAGTGGGCTTGGGCTTGGGGCAGAAGCAGGGAGAGTGCTGCTCGTTGGGGGGCAGGAGGAGGCAGTGTGCTGGGGTTGGGGGCAGGAGGAGGCAGTGTGCTGGGGTTGGGGGCAGGAGGAGGCAGTGTGCTTGGGTTGGGGGCAGGAGGAGGCAGTGTGCTTGGGTTGGGGGCAGGAGGAGTGTGTGTGCTGTGGTTGGGAGGCAGGATGAGGGAGTGTGCTGTGTGGGTGGGTGGGTGGGGGCAATAGGAGGGAGTGTGCTTGGGGGCAGGTGGAGGGAGTGGGCTGGGGCTCAGGAGGAGGGAGTGTGCTGGGGCTGGGGGTCAGGGGAGGGAATGTGCTGTGGCTGAGTGTCAGGAGGAGTGAATGTGCTGGGGCTGGGGGGCAGGAGGACGAGATGTGCTGAGGCTGGGGGGCAGGAGGAGGGAGTGCGCTGTGGCTGAGGGTCAGGAGGAGGGAGTTTGCTGGGGCTGGGGGACAGGAGGTGGGAGTGGGTTGGGGCTGGGGGGTTAGGAGGAGGGAATGGGCTTGGGGGCAGGAGGAGGGAGTGGGCTGGGGGTGGGAAGAGGGAGTGGGCTCGGGGGCAAGAGGAGGAAGGGGGCTGGGGGCAAGAGGAGGGAGGGAGCTGGGGGCAAGAGGAGGGAGGGAGGAAGGGGGCTGGGGGCAAGAGGAGGGAGGGGGCTGGGGGCAAGAGGAGGGAGGGAGCTGGGGGCAAGAGGAGGGAAGGGGCTGGAGGCAAGAGGAGGGTGGGGGCTGGGAAAAAGAGGAGGGAGGGAGGAAGGGGGCTGGGGGCAAGAGGAGGGAGGGGGCTGGGGGCAAGAAGAGGATATGTGTGTATGTATATGGGTGGGTGGGTTCCTGTAGGTGTATTTCGCCGTTTGTGTGCGTATGTGCCTGTGTGTGTGCATATGTATATGTATGTGCATGTGTCTGTGCATATGTGTCTGTACGAGTGTCTATGTGTGTGAGTGTGCGCGCAGCGTTGGTGGCACACGCCAGGCTTTACCAGGCCTCAATCATGCAGAGCAGACATTGTGTGCCCCCTCCTGCCCCCTCCTGCCCCCAGCCCCCTCCTGCCCCCAGCCCCTCCTTCCCCCTCCTGCCCCCCCCTCCTGCCCCAGCCCCCTCCTGCCCCCAGCCCCCTCCTGCCCCCAGCCCCCTCCTGCCCCCAGCCCCCTCCTGCCCCCAGCCCCCTCCTGCCCCCAGCCCCCTCCTGCCCCCAGCCCCCTCCTGCCCCCAGCCCCCTCCTGCCCCCACCCCCTCCTGCCCCCAGCTCCCTCCTGCCCCCAGCGCACTCCTGCCCCCAGCCCCCTCCTGCCCCCAGCCCCCTCCTGCCCCCAGCCCCCTCCTGCCCCCAGCGCACTCCTGCCCCCAGCTCACTCTCTCCTTCTTCCCCCAGCCCCAGCACACTCCCTCCTCTTGCCAGCAGCCACAGCCTCCTCCTGCCCCCAGCCTACTCCCTCCACTTACCCACTCCCTCCTCCTGACCACCAGCCCCAGCACACTCTCTCCTCCTGCCCCCAGCCCCTTTCCACTCCCTCCTCATGCCCCCCAGCCCACTCCCTCCTCATGCCCCCCGGCCCACTCCCTCCTCATGGCCACAGCCCCAGCGTTCCTTCCACTTAGTTACTGGTTAGAGCCTCTCTGAGGCCCAGAGAGGAAATGGTGTGTTTGTGGAAACACTGCTGTTTGTCTGTTAATAAAAATATAAACTGCAGGTCTGGGCTGTGTGGGTAACGCTCAATTCAGTGCCCACAAGTGAATTCAACGAAACATGGTTTTACAACTGTAATTTACAGTATTTGCACCAAATCCACATTCTCAACCGTCCGATGGTCAGTGAAACAAACAGCTCCAGTTACAGCTGTTGCTGTATGTTTGTGGCATATTTGAGCTGTGTTTAATTTACTTGTCATTTTTGCCCATTTCTCTCGTGCTGTGACTGTCAGCAGCAGAGAGGAACGAGAGGCTGTGAGATCAGCTCTGCACATCCCTCTGTGGTTACATCTCTGAGTAACTGGTTTCCTGTTTTTTGCTGCACAATTAGTCAGAGACAAATGCAGAATAAGAAGCCGATGTGTTAATTCATGACTGAAAACCCTCTGACATCTCACTGTGTCCAACTATGGAGCAGGGAGGGCAGTGCCCACACTGTATGCTCTGCCTGACTCGGGATGTGTGTGTGTGTGTGTGAAGGGAGAGCAGTGCCCACCCACGCTGTGTGTTTTGCCTGTCTCAGGCTGTGTTTGACACCAGCAGCAGTTAGTGTATGTGTCTGCTTCTCTATCTGTGTTTTGCTGTGTATTTCTCTCTTTCTGTATGCATCTCTGTCTGCCTCTCAGCCTCTGTAACTGTTTGTTTGTGTCACGGTCTCACTGACTGAGTGTGTGCATCTTGTTTGTCACACAACTCAACTTTCTACCAAACATGAGTTCCATGTCTACCTCCCGCCCCCTCCGCAACATTACGCACCTTTGCCCCCGCCTCACCTCTCAGGCCATATTTTTATCTCTCTATATTTCTCGCTCTATGTTTCTCTGTGTGTGTGAATCCCTCTCTCTGTCTCTGTATTGCAGTCAGTTACTGGTTATTTTGTCTCATTGTGGCCTGTAGAGGTAATTATGTTTTTGTGGAAATGCTGTTGTTCCTCCATTAATCAAGAAATAAACTGCAATACCCACACTGTGCTCTGCTTCCACCAGCATTGAATCTCGCTCTGTATCTGTGTGTATGTGTCTGTGTATGTATCTGTGTGGGTGTGTGTTTGTCTCTCTGCCCACACTGTTTGCTCTGCCCATACCGGACTTTGAGTGTGTGTGTAGAGGGCAGTACCTACAGTGTGTGCTCTGCCTGTCCTGTGTTGAGTTTGATACCCGCAGCAATGAAGCAGCCGCTCCTGTCAATCAGCTGTTAGTTTACATCAGGGGATCCAACTGGCGGCCCACACCCTAATCCCACTCGAGAAACATTTCAACTTTGGTTCGCCCAATACCCACAACCTGTCCACCACTTCCACTCCCATTGACAGGCATGTTACATTGAAGCCAGTTCTGCACCAACGAGACTTTTCTTCAACAAGGATAACAACAACAACAACAAGTTTACATTTGTGTAGCACCTTTCACTTCGGGAGGATGTCCCAATGCGCTGACACAGATACAGGGCGGGATTCTTTCCTGTGAGGCTCAGGAATATCAGGGATAGTGTGCCATAGAGGTTGATGTGCCAGAAGTCTGAAACAAACATGGATTGTATAATTTGAAGGCAGAATGCTCTTTCTATATAGATGGCAATTGGGGCGTAGGATCTTCTTTATTCAAACCAATCAGATGCTTCCAGCACACTGATAGGAACTGCAGCCAACCATGGTACAGAGAGGAGATTCTGTCACCAGAAGTTGGTCAGACAGACAGACAGACAGCAGCACATTTGTAGATTACTGTGTCTGAGGCAGAACCATCAAGTGAACACATCCTTTTCTCTGAACAGGAAATCGATAGCTCGGAGAGCGAGAGGCCAGGAGGAGGGAATTCACTCCCGTCAACAACTGGGCACTAAGAGCAGCACCGAGGTAGGCTCAGGGCATTAATTATCTCAACGTCATTTACATTAATGTTTAACCTCAGCACCAGGTCACTTTTGATCTGCAGATTTTTGGAGTCCTGTAGCTGATAACACGAACATAAATTTACATGGCGCCCTACACGCGGGGGTAGCGTCCTGGAGCGCTTAACAGTGGAGGAGTCTGCACCCAAGTTAAGGGGAGAGGGAGGAATAGGTGACAGTTAGCACGAACAAAATGGAAGGCGATTAGGCACGACTTGAAGGTGTGGAGGGAGTGGGCACCGAAAGTTTAACGCAGGCCCTGGGGGGTGGTTGGGGGTGAGGCCGGGGGGGAACTAGGAGGCCAAAGCCAGCCATGTGGAGACAGTGGTTGGCAGAGGAGAGTGGGGGAGGTGTGGGGGAAGTTAAGCAGATCGTACAGTGAGGGTAATGCGAGGGTATTAAATGATTTGGAAATGAGTGAGAGGATTGTGAAATTGAAGTTGATTTCTTGGTGGTTGGAGCACAGGCAAAATAGTACTCGCCTCCCAAACAAGAGGACGTGGGTTCGATTCCCGGTCCGGGCAAAACTTCAAGCAAGTTTCTTTACCCCACACACAACTCACCCCTGTTTACCGAGCTGTCAGTAGGAATTCACTTGTTAGTTAATTGGTGGATGGCTTTCTGTGTGTAATAATCCATTCTGTCTATCTTCTGTCTGTCTGTATCTCCGTCTGACTTTGTGTGTATTTGTGAGTATCTGTATCTCTCTCCCTCGCTCTGTATCTATCTGTGTGGTTAACTCTGTTTGTGTGTGTCCGTACATGTCTGTCTGTGTGTTACCGTATTTCTGTTTCTGTCCAGTCTGTATTTGTATCTGTCTCTGTCTTTATTTAACTCTCTGTCTGACTATGTGTGTTTCTCTCTCTGTGTATCCCTATCTGTCCCTATGTGTGCAAAGTATCTTTCTATATCAAACTCTCTTTGGCTGTATGTATCTCTCTCTCTCTCTCTCTCTCTGACTGTGTGTGTATTTGTATTACAGTCAGTTTCTTGTTGCTGAATCTCACTGAGGCCCATAAAGGAAATGGTTCATTTATGGAAACGCTGTTGTTCGTCTGTTAATAAAGATATAAACTGCAGTTCTGGCAGTGTGGGTAACTCCCTATTTATGGTGACACAACTGAACATAATACAACATGGCTTTACAGCTTAAATTAAGAGGATTTATACGAAATCTACATTCTCAACCGTCCGATTGTCAGTGAAAACAGTTCCATTTTGAGCTGTTGTTATAAGTTTATGGTTTATTTAAGTTGTGTTTGATATACATGTTGTTTATGCCCTTTGCTCTCGTTCTGTGACTATCATGTCTGCAGTCTGTCTATGATTACAGTGGTGAGACATCACCTTGTTGACGAGTATCAACAAGATAATAATAATCCCTCCAAAAAAACCAAAAAACAATAATAAAAAAAAATTGGTCATTTTCAATCTACGACTGTTTGTGGGACATTGCTGTGCGCAATTGGCTGCCGCGTTCGCCCACAAATATACAGTCAATTCACTTTACAGTGTGTTCTGTGAAGCGCTTTGGGACGTCCTCCCGACGTGAAAAGCGCTATATCAAATGCAAGGATTATTATTATTATTATTATCAGCAGCAGAGGAACAAGTGGCTGTGAGTTCAGCTCTGCACATTCCATATGGTCAGTACACTCAGCACCAGGTTTCCTGTTTTTCTGTATAAGCAATGAGACAGATGCAGAACAAGAAGCCGGGGATTTAGTTATTGACTGAAAATGCTCTGACTTCTCACTGTGGCCAACTGTGGTGCAGGGAGGGCAGTGCCCACACTGTGTCTCCTGCCTCTCCCGGCCTGTGTGTGACACCTGCAGCATTAAGGTGTGCCTGTATTTGTGTATGTGTTAGTGCGTGCAGTGAATCTCTGTGAATCTCTCGCTCTGTGTGTCTCTGTACATCTCTGTTTGCTTGTATATCTTTCTACATGTATCTCTCTCTCTGGTTCTGTATCTCTCTCTCTGTATCTACATGTGTGTGAGTGTGTACGTGTATGCGCATTAGTGCATGTGTTTTATGTTTATGTGTATGATTATGCGGCGCTTTGTGTGTGCATGTGTATGTGTCTGTGTACGTGTCTGTGTGTATATGTGTCTGTGTGCGTGTGTCTCTGTGTTTATGTGTGTATGTATATGCGTGCGGCGTTGGTGGCACACACCAGGCTTTACCCGGTCTGTGGTCTAGAGTAGTCATTGTGTGTGTTGTCCAGGCCTGTGACAGCTATGATAAGATTTAGGGAGAGATACACACATCACATCACGTTCAGAAACATTCTCTCTGTGTGTCTCTATCTCCCTTTCTGTGCTGGTGTGTGTGTGTGTGTGTGTGTGAATATCTCTTTCTCTGTGGTGCCTCTCTTACTTTCTCTCTGTGTGATTGCATCTCTCTTTGCCTCTGTTTCTCTGGACTTGGGTGTGAGCGTATTCATGTATCTCATTTGTGTGTGTGTGTATCTCACTGCATGTGAATGTGTGTGTCTCTCTCTCTATGCATGTGTGTAACTTTTTCTCTCTCTTCTCTGTACCTGCATGTTTGTATGTTTATGGATCTCTCCGTATCGCCCCCTTCTCTCTCTCTCTCTCTGGCAATAGCCCTTCATCTAACAGTGTGAATCTCTCTCTCTCTCGTTGGATGCCGGCATGTATCTCTCTCTGTGTGTCTCTCTCGGACTATATGTATCACTCTCATTCTGTCTGTGTGTCTGTGTGTGTAGATATGGAGGTGGTGGCACACACCAGGCTTTACCAGGCCTCAGTGGCTGAGAGCAGACATTTTGTTGTATCCCGGCCTGTGACAGCCATTTTGAGGGTCTGCTTCTCTGTTAATAACGATATAAGCTGCAGCTCTGGGCTGTGTGGGTAACGCCCTGATTGTGGTGACATGAGCGAACTCAACACACCATGGTTTTTCAGCTCAAATTATCAGAGGACATACGCCAAATCTCGATTCACAACTGTCCGATTGTCAGTGAAACAAACAGCCCCAGTTTGAGCTTTCGCTGTGTGTTGATGTTATATTTGAGCTGTGTTTGATTTCCGTGTTATTTTTGCCCTTTGCTGTCGTGCTGTGACTGTCAGCAGCAGAGAGTGACAGAGGCTGTGAGTTCAGCTCTGCACATCCCCAGCGCCTGGTTTCCTGTCTTTCTGTACAAACTGTGAGACAAATGCAGAACAAGAAGCCGCGGCTTTAGCCATTGACCAAAAACTCTTTGACTTCTCACTGTGGCCAACTATGGAGCGGACACTTTGTGCTCTGCCTGTCCCGGACTGTGCGTGTGTGCAGTGAGGGCGTGACCCACACTGTATGCTCTGCCTGTACCGCTCTCCCTGTCTCGCCCCCTTCCCTATCTCGCACCCTCTGTGAAATTGGCTGCTGCATTCGTGTACAAAATACTGATTCACTATAATTCACAGTAAGCGGCGAAATGCTTTTAGACATCCTCCTGACTTGAAAGAAAACAATTGCAAGAATCGTTTGTACATTTATGTGTAATTGCGTTTTAGTGAGAAATCTGAGCATATCTAATTAATTTGCTGAATTTATCATAACGTCAATCTTGTGATTTACTTCATTGCAGGATACATGTCAAATGTGAGGAAGACGGACAGTCCATTGGAAACGCGAACCTGGTGATATTGCCAGAGCCACCACATCTGGATTTCCTTTTAGCCTTGTGACAGACGCTATAGAAAAAACGTAAATAAGGCTCAACACCTGTTGCGAACCTGACCAACTGGGCTGCACTTAGCAGCAATTGAGCAATTGAGCGACTTGTTGGAAGTTGCTGGTAAAGAAACATATCTCTAAAATACAGAGCCACGAGAAAACCAATGATTCAATTAAATGGTCACCGTTACCATTAATAAACACATCCACATCTGGGGTGACTGAAACAGCGACCACATCTGGTGTTCCTCAACAACATTGTGATACGTTTTCACCACTTTGGGAGATTCAAGTGAGATGGCCTCTACGGAGCCTGAACAAAGTGCAAGAACACACGGCATTGCTATGACCCATGGTATGGATCAGACACCCCGCAACACACCAACAGGTAATGACTTCACTTTAACTGTTTTTGAGGAATGTCATAAAAAGATGATATTGAACAAAACTAAAGTGTTTATTAAGTAACTTTAAACACAAACGTGCACATTTATCACACATACTTTGGAATTGGAAGGCCAGTTATTCTCTGATGGGGTTGAGCAAATTCCCAATTTGTGGAATGGAAGATCGGGGACTTGCTGAACCCACACATTTCAGTCTCAACATCTTCTTCCTGAGGGTCTGAACTCCTTAACCTCTCCGGCTTCTCCCTCAAACTCATCAAATCCGTGCGCATACTGGGTGTTAGGTCCGATCCTTTCTCCCCCACATTCGTTCCCTTAACAGACCCNTTTTTTATCAACCCTCTACCACATTGGCTACCTCTCTCCATACCTCACATCTAAAGCAGCCAAAACCTTCATCCACGACTTTGGCACTTCCCTTCTGCAGATTTCCAATGCCCTCCCTGCTGGTCTCCACAGTTCCACCATACATAATATTCAATTCACTCCGCCATCCGGATACTAAACCACACAAAACTCTGCTCCCCATCCCACCAGTCATTGCTTTGCTTCTCTTGCTCCCAATTTCCGAACTGATCGACGTGAAGATCCTCTCTCTCGTTTTCAAATCCCGTTATGCCACTGAGAGGTAGAATCTGTTTCCACTGGCGGTGGGTCAGTAAACAGGGAAATATACGGAAGATAATTTGCAAAGGATCTGGAGGGGAGTCCTGCAGTGGATTGTTAGGCTGGACTATGAAGCCAAAGCCCTGATGTGGAGCTTGAAAGACACCAACTGTGCCAGGCTGATTGCTGTCTGACTTCAGCTTCTAAACAATGTTTTAGGCCAATTGAGGTTTATTTATTCTGGGCTTTTGTAACAATCAACTTGGTTATACTTCCTGAAACATGTTTCAGGGAATAATAAGAAAATATTGTCTGACTAACGTTTTTATTGGTCGCTCACAGGTACAAATACTTTATTCACTGAGACTCTGGCACTCTACGACGAATACCAGCTGCACAGACTGACAAAATTCTACCGGGACAGATTGGGACAGGCCATTGAGGAAGGCGTGGAGGACATCAGCTCAAGGCTGACACAGAAGGAATGTTTCAGCCCCCAGGAGCACAAAGTAGGTTTCACTCAGATTGTAACGTTTCCCTTTCATTTTTCATGTCTCACGAAGACCATGGCTGACTGCATGGCCCATGTACTGCTGTTTTATCAGGAAATCACTAGAACAGCAAATAACCTGTCAGACTACCAGATACGTTATAGAGCAGGTCATGCACTACATGGTTCTGTTGGAGCAGTACAGCGTGGTGTAAGAAGTGTTTGCAGAACCGCAAAACAGAGAACAAATGTTGTGCTTTTATAGCGCCGTTCGCATGGCGAGGAAGTCTCAAGGCACTAGAGAGTTGAAAGTTAGAACCCAAGTTGAATTTGAGAAGGAAAAGGGAGGGAAAATGATTAAAGGAATGATCACAGCGGAAAGCAGTTTGTGAAGGGAGAGTTAGCAAGTACAGGAAAACCTTCAATGCAGCTGCTGATCTCTCCACCTTCAATATATTATTGCTCACTCTCTGCAGAAACTCACTGAGCTCACAAACAGTGGGCAGAGGAGAGAAAGCTCCAAACTCCTTCTGAACCTGGTGATGGGTAAAGGTTCCCGTGCCCGGAAATTGATGTGGGAATCCTTTGTGAAAATGAGGCCAATTTTGCCCAAACTGAACAAAATCATGACTGAAATACAGCAGCAAGGTAATGTGTGACGTTATGCTGTGCCTCCGTTCACATTTTACTGAGTCACCGTTCTTTCAAACTAATGTCATTAACTCTATTCAAACAGGTGCCAGTCTCGTGGATGAAGTGACGATTGATCGTAGTGTACCCGACGTCCCCAGTGATCTGAGAGGTATGTGACAGGGTTACGTTTCGAGACAGTAAATCACTTCTGAAATACAGTTTTTTAGTTTACCATTCACTGGTGATATTCAGAAAACATAAACGAAGAGAGGGGAGAAGGGAGCGAAGTATCGAGGGGAGAGGCGCGTATGGAGGGGAGAGGGGTGTATGGGGGGAGAGGGGAGTACGGAGTGGAGTACGGGGTAAGAGGGGGGTGTAGAGGGGAGAGGAGAGCGGAATATGCAGGGGAGAGGAAAAGGGATTATGGATGGGAGAGGGGATTACAGAGGGCAACGGGGATTATGTAAGGGAGAGGAGAGGATAGTTTGGAGGGGAGAGGAGAGGGGAGTACGAAGGGGAGAGAGGGGTAGGAGGCAGGGATAGTGTAGCGGAGAGGAGGGAGATGAGGAGCGGTGGGGAGGGGGTCGGGGTGGGATGTTCCTTATTGGATTCTTAAATTATTTCAGCAAATATTAATTTGGAATGATCTTTCCACAATAAGTCAGAGATAACTTATCACAAGTCAGCATACAATGGCCGAAAATCTACCATGGAAATTCAAATGGTTTAACCCTTGTTTGCCTGGCTCAGATGGTGTTTTTATTGTCTCCGAGTCAGAGGTTGTGGGTTTAAGCTCACAACAACAAGACTGTCTTGACCATCCAGTGCAGTTCTGGGATGGGCTGCATTGTCGGAGATGCCATCATTTGGATATTAAACCGAGGTCCTCTCTGCCTGTTCAGGCGGATTTTAAAGATCCCACCGCACCATTTAAAAGAGAAGGGAGTTTATCTCTCCCAGTTTCTAGGCCAATAATCCCTCGAAAAAAGTAGTCTCTCATTTCACAGCTGTTTGTCAGACATCGCTGTGCACAAATTGGCTGCTCTGTTTGCCAAGAAAACACAGTTTCTACACTTAACAACAAATCTTGTGCAGTGGTTTGGGCAGTCCTCCTGCCTTGAAAGGCCTTACACTGAATCTAAGTATTATTGTTCAATAAGGCTGATGAATTTATGATTATTTAATGTTCTACATGAAGCCATTCAGCGACTGCACAAGGAGACGTTACACAAACAATGTGAGAAACTGGTAGTGAAGACCATCCTAATAAAGGAGAAGGTGAAGGAGTTTCAGTTGGTTGATCGCTACACGCAGTTAACTATTATTTCTGATGTACGTGACCGGGAACTGGTAGAACATGAGCTGCTGGCGAGAGGCAGAGACCACGAGGAGTGGAGACAGAAGCAGCTCCGGGGAGAGCTGGAAAAAATCCGAATTGATAAATTGTTCCACAGCAGCTTCTCTGGAGGAGGTTTGTTTTCATGGATGAAAAAATTCTACAAGAGAAGCGGATCTGGAAATTTCACAGGGACTTCCGCAGTAGTGAGTGGAGTGGCGGGGATTGGAAAAACAACCATGGTGCAAAAGATTGTCCATGACTGGGCCACAGGCAAAATCTATCCTCACTTTCACTTTGTTTTTATTTTTAAATTCCGAGACTTAAACAGACTAAACTGCAGAATAACACTGAGCCGCCTGATCGTGGAGCAGTATCCTTACCTCAGGGGTGTTCTGGAGGAGCTGTGGAAACACCCAGAGACATTGCTCTTTATATTCGATGGTTTGGATGAATTTAGGGGCAGTATTGATTTCGCTGACAGTCGGAGAGACACAGAGCCTCAGCGCAGGTGCACAGACCCTGATTTCCTGTGTGATGTGTCTGACATTGTTTACAGCTTAATACAGAAAAAGCTGCTGCCGGGCTGCTCAGTGCTGGTGACCAGCCGCCCCACTGCATTACATTTACTGGCAAAGGCTCAGGTCAGTGTCTGGGCTGAAATCCTGGGATTTGTGGGTGAAGAGAAAAGGGAATATTTTCACAAGTTCTTTGAGGATCAGGAGGTGGCGGCTGCTGTTTACAGCCACGTGGAGGAAAATGAGATCCTGTTCACCATGTGCTTCAACCCGTCCTACTGCTGGATCCTCGCTCTGTCACTGGGACCCTTCTTCACACGGAAACACAGCAACAAACAGCGAGTTCCCAAGACAGTCACACAACTCTTCTCCTATTATATTTATAACATACTATCACATCACAGTGTCAAGATGGAAAGCCCCCGTGATGTGATGCTGAAGATTGGTGAGATGGCCTTCACTGGAGTCTCCCAGAGAAACATTGTCTTTAATGATGAAGATCTGTTCAAATATAACCTCCAGCCTTCGCAGTTCCTCTCTGGTTTTCTCATGGAACTTGTGGAGAGAGAGTCTTCAGAGCACAGCGTGGTCTACACATTCCCGCACCTCACCATCCAGGAGTTTGTAGCCGCACTCGCTCAGTTGCTGACTCCGAATCCAGAAAGTATTCAGGATTGCTTCTATCAAGCTCACAGTAAAGAGGACGGCCGGTTTGAGATATTCCTGCGCTTTGTTGCGGGTCTCTCCTCCCCACGGGCAGCTCAGCCACTGGAGGAGTTTCTGGGGCCATTTGTCCATCAGACAACCTGCGCGGTGATCGATTGGCTGAAGGAGAAGGTTAAAACTCAGATCAGAGACACAGACACCGTCACTGCGAAAAGGAAGCTGCTGAACACACTCCACTACCTGTTTGAGTCTCAGAATCAAGCCCTGGCACAGCTCACACTGGGCTCTGTACAAACACTGACATTTGGTGACTCCTCTTCAGAGAAAGCATTGAGACTGACACCGATAGACTGTGTTGTGGTGTCTCAGGCCATTGGACTGTGTGACACAATAAAACAACTGAATCTGAGGAACTGCTACATTCAGGAGGAGGGTCTCCAGCGTCTGGTTGCTGCTCTGCACAAGTGTCAAGAGTTGCTGTAAGTTACTCTGTTTGTAAATCTTATTCCTATTATTCTTATTTCAAAGCCATTCTCCAGGAATTTAATGACATTAAACACCAGCTGATCAATGGGAGAATGGTATGACACAGCTGGAGGGAACAGTGGGTCACACTGTGATGGCCGTCACACACCACAGTCCTGTCCTGGGGGATTGGGATGTGAATGGCTGACATTCCACTGCACACCTGACTGCTCCACACCCTGAGCCCTTCGGTGGCATTCCCAGGTTGCTGATGTTATTGGGATTGGTTCCTGACTCCCGACTGGGATGCTCACTTTATTGAATAAATTGTAACTTGATCCCAGGTCAGACAGACCAGAGCTTACGTTCAGAGACACCATTCGGTGTTTCATGGTTATTCATACAGGAGATGGTTCTCCTGACCACAGAGTCTCTGACACACAGACACCCTTCTAACTCTAAGCCTCTGAGCTTCCTACCAGCTCAGGACCCGAGGGCTCACTCTCCTGAACCGTGTGGTTCGGCCGGAGGATTCCTGTATCCTCTCCTCCTGGCGGCAGCTCCTCCCTCAGTGCTGTATTCCAGGGTAAAAAGACCTCCCGAGGGCTTGGCCATCCCATTTATCCAGGGGCAGACACACCCTCTCTCCAGTACAATGTTATAACACTGATACAATATAATTCACCCCAAACACATCTCCCTCAGCCTGACATCAGTCTGACAGGTGTCGGCTCCCCTGGCCCTGGTGAAGAGTCTCCATTTCCAGCTCCTGAAATCTCACAGCCACAGAGATTCTCTTTCCCAGGTCTGGGACACACAGTGTTTGGATAACGAGAGAATAGAGAGATACACTGCCCAGAACCTGGAGATTGTAGGCCGGGCTTCCAGAAGCCAAGACATTAGCCTCACTCACACACCGACTGAGGGTTACAGTGCTGCTGGAATAGACGCAGCGTAAACTGTTCTGCTGCGAGGACCAGGCACTGGGGAGATCCCACTGCCTGTTGCCCCAGCAGCCCAGAATGTTAAGGCGTCTTGTCCAGATAAGGTGCTGTAACAAATGCAACGCTTATTATTATGATAATTATTGTTATCTGATGCTGTCTCTTACACCAGCTACACTTTGCTTCCACAAACAGTTGTGTTTCTCCATCTCCCACAAAACAGTCAATATACTTTATAATATATTATTTCTCAGTCTCTTTTACTTTATGTCTCTCTCTTTCTGTCTCTCTCTTAAGTCCGTCTGTATCTCTCTTTTCTCTAAGTCTCTCTCTATCAGTCTCTCTCTCAGTCTCTTTCCCTCTCACAGTTTCAGTCTCTCTGTCACTCCCGCAAAACACAGATTCGCTACACAGACATATATATTCTTGCTCAGTCTCTCCCCATCTTTCTTTCTCTCTCTCTGTCTCTCCCACAAAATACACTGGATATATATCTCTCACTGCCTTTTTCTCCCTATCGCTGTCAGTCTTTCTCCTCGTCTCTCTCTCGTTCTCTCTCAATCTCACTTTGTGTCTATTGCTTTCACTCTCAGTCTCTCTTTCAATCTGTCACTCGCTGCTTCTTCCGTTGAGTCTCTCTCTCACTCTTTCCCACAAAACACAGTCACTACACTTTTTAATAAATTCGCTCTGTGTGTGTGTCTCTCTCGCTCTCTCACGCACATACACACACAGGCTCTTTGCTTCTCTCTCTCTCTGCCTCTCTCTCTTTCTCTGTCAGTCACTTTGTCTCCTCTCTAAGAGAGAGAAAAAGCCTCCTACCATACACTTAATAATGTATTCTCCCTCTCAGTCTCCCTCTCTTCACTAACTCTGTCTCATTTTCTATTTCTTTTGCAGTTTTTTTCTCACTCATATTCTCTCTCTTTGTCACTCAGTCACTCTCTCTCCCTCTCAGTTTCCTTCTCTCTCTCTCTGTCTCTCAAAGAAAAACACACAGTCACTTTGCATTTGCTTCCCTCTCGCTCATTCTCTGAAAGCACGAGAGACTGAGAGAGAGAGTAACTGCGAGAGAGAAAGAGACTGAGAGAGAGGTAGAGATTGAGAGAGATAGACTGACAGAGAGAGGGAGGTGGGCAGCAAGAGACACCCAGAGAGGGGAGGGGGGAGGCAGAGAAGCACTGAGAGAGAGTGAGTGAGAGACACAGAAAGAGAAAGATAATAAGAGCGCGACTGTGTGACAGAAAGTTAGAGCGATATACAGAGAGAGAGACTGAGTCAGAGGGAGAGGCACTGTAAGGGAGAGACTGTGAGAGAGAGACTGAGATAGAAACGGATACTGAGAGAGAGAGAAACTGGGAGAGAGAAAGATAAGCGAAGGACAGAAAAAGAGAGTTAGTCTGAGAGAGAGTATTACGAGAGAGAGAAAGAGCCTGGGAGAGATACAGAGAGAGAGAGAGAGAGAGAAACTGAGAGTGACTGTGGAGAAAATATATTACAAACCGTAGTGACTCTGTGTTTTGTGGGAAAGACAGTGGGACAGAAACTGAGAGAGAAAGACTGAGAGAGAAGATTGAGAGAGAAAGAGACTGGTAGAGAGACAAAGAAATAAACAGACTGAGAGAAAGGGGTACAGACTGTGAGAGGACATATAATTTGTAGTGACTATGTCTTTGTGGGAGAGATTCAGCGAGAGACTGCGAAAGATGCTGATAGAGATTGAGCGAGAGGCTGAATGAGAGAAAGACGGCGACAGATGGAGAGCGAGACTGAGAGTCGGACAAAGAGAGACACTGACTCTGGGAGCGAGAGAAAGAGAGAGAGACAGACTGGGAGATATACTGAAAGAAAGAGCGAGAGATAGAAAATGAGAGCACGATAGACTGACAGGCAGAGAGAGAGAGGCAGAAAGAGCTACTGAGAGATAAACAGCGAAGCAGTGAGAGAGGGAGAATAAGAGACACAGAGCGAGAGACTTAGAGAAAGAATGAGAAAGAGACTGAGTGAGAGAAAGATAGAGCAATTGACAGATAGAGAAATGGTGTGAGTGAGAGCCTGGTAGAGAGAGAAATTGGAGAGAAAGTTAGATACTGAGAGAGAAACTGAAACAGAAAGAGAAAGCGGCAGAGAGAAAGAAAGACTGAGACAGATGGACTATGAGAGAGAGAACAAAATTGGGAGAGATAAACAGAGAGAGAGAGACTGAGAGCGACTGTGGAGAAAATATATTAAAAGCTGTGGTGACTGTGAGTTTTGCGTAAAAGAGAGAAAGAGAGACGGAGAGAGAAAGAGGCTGAGAGACACTGTAAGAGAGAGACAGAGAGATAGAGAGATAAGATAGAAAGATTGTTAGAGAGACAGAGAAAGAGACTGACAGAGAGACTGAGAGAGAGACACAATGAGAGACAGAGAGAGAGAGTAAGAGAGAGAACAGAGAAAGAGACTATGAGAGGATATATAACATCCAGTGAATGTGTTTTCCGGGAGAGACATAACGACAGACTGTGGGAGAGACTGAAGGGGAGACCGAATGAGAGAAAGACAGAGCGATAGACAGAGACTGAGACAGAGAGATTGATGGGTGGAGCGGGGGTGATAGACAGACAGAGAGACAGACAAAAAGAGGGAGAGATACAGACAGATAGAGAGAGAGAGACAGACACAAAGAGAGTGACACAGACAGACACAGACAGAGAGAGAGTGACAGAGATAGTGAGACAGAGTGAGAGACAGACAGACAGAGAGACAGACCGACAAACAGAGAGACAGAATATCAGAGTGACATACAGACAGACAGTCCCGCACCGACAGACAGGCAGACAGGCAGGAAGATTAACAGATGGACGGACGGAAAGAGTCAGAGATTCAGAGAGAGTCTGAGACTGAGACAGCGACTGAATGAGAGAAAGACACAGCGAGAGGCAGAGCGAGATTGAGTGGAAAAAAACTGTGACAGAGAAAATATTGTGTATTGTAGTGACAGTATGTTTTGGGGGTGAGACAGAGACTGAGAGAGTGAAAATGAGAGAGAGTGACTGAGAGAGAGAGAGAGAGAGAGAATGACAGATACAGAGAGAGATGGAGAGAGAGTTAGAAAAAGAGATTGAGAGGGACTGAGAGAGCGTCTTCATGAGAGAAAGAGAGAGCGAGAGGCAGAGAGACTGCGTGAGAGAGAGAGAGAAAGTGAAAACCAAAGAGAAAGAGAGGATTAGACTGAATTAGACACGATGACTGTGAGACAGAGACTGAGGGGGGAAATATATTATAAAGTGTACAGTCTGTTTTGTGGAAAAGACTGAGAGAGAGACTAAGACAAAGCGACTGAGAGAGAACAGAGAGAGAGAGGGGCTAAGAGAAAGCGAGAAATAGAATGTGTGAGGAAATATAACGTATAGTAAGTACTTTGTGTATTCTGAGAGACACAGAGAGAGATAGAGTGAGAGAGACTGAGACAAAAATATATTATAAGGTGCAGTGACTGTTTTGTGAGAGAGACAATGAGAAAACGTGTGAGTGACTGTTAGACAGACGGGGACTGAGAGCGTAAGAGGCTGATAAAGAGAGAGACAGATTCAGAAAGAGAGAATGAGAGTGACAAAGCGAGAGACAGAGAGAGATTAAGTGAGAGATAAACAGAGTCAGAGATAGCGAGAGAGGCTCAGAGAGAAACGGAGTGAGAGACTGGGAGAGAAACGGAGAGCGAGAGATTGACTGAGAGAGAGGGTGAGTGTGAACATATTATAAAGTGTAGTGACTTTCTTCTTGTGAGACACAGAGAGATACTGAGAGAAAAAGAGAGAGACAAAGAGAATGAGTTAGAGAAAGAGAGACTGAGAGAGAGTCTCAGGAGAGTGAGAGATAATATGAAAGTGACTGTGAAAGAAAATATATTATAAAGTGTAGTTACTGTGTTTTGTGGGAGAGACAGAGAGAAAGAATCTGAGAGGGAGACTGAGTTAGAGAGAGAGAGAGAGAGAGACTGAGAGGCAAAGAGAGAGACTCTGAGTTAGATAGAGAGAGACTGAGTTAGAGATAAAGGGAGACTGAGAGAGAGAGAGAGAGAGAGCGACTCAGAGCGAGAGACTGAGAGGAAGAGAGACTGAGAAAGACTGAAAATATATTATAAAGTGCAGTGCCTGTGTTTCATGGGAGAGATAGAGAGACTGACTTACAGTCGTGGAGTCCTGTAGCTCAGTGGTTAGAGCACTCGCTTTGCAACTGAGAGACCTGAGTTCAATTCCAGGCAGAGGGCGAAACCTCAGGGCAAGTTTCCTTACTCCACACAGAGCCTAATAATAATCCCTCCAAAAAAAAGCTCAACAATAAATTGGTCATTTTCAATCTACGACTGTTTGTGGGACATTGCTGTGCGCAATTGGCTGCCGCGTTCGCCCATAAATATACAGTCAATTCACTTTACAGTATATTCTGTGAAGCGCTTTGGGACATCCTCCCGACATGAAAAGAGCTATATCAAATGCAAGGATAATAATTATTATTATTACAGAGAAAGATCGGGAAAGAGTGACAGAGAGAGATTGGGAGAGATTATGAGGGAAAATATATTACAAAGCGTAGTGACTGTTTTGTGGAGAATGAGATACAGAGAGTGAGACAATGAGAGATACAGAGCGAGAGAGAGTCAGTGAGCGACTGAGAGAGGGAATGGAATAGACTATAAAAGAGAGAGTGACTACGAGAGAAAGAGAGAGAAAAAGAGAGCAGAACAGAAAGTAAAACTGAGAGAGCGACAGAGAAAAAATCGGAGAGAGAGACAGTGAGAGAAAATATTTTAAAGTGTATTGACTGTGTGTTTTTTTGGAGTAACGGAGAGAGACTGGGAGCGAGAGAGAGAGAGAGAGAGAAAGGGAGAAACCGCGGTAGAGACGGAGAAAGAGATTCTGAGAGAGATTGAGAAAGCGATAGACAGAGTGAGAGAGAGACTGAGCGAGAGCCTCAGAGAGCCCGAGAGAAAGAGAGAGCGAGGGAGAGTCTTGCTGTGTGAGAGAGAGAGATTGAGAGAAAGAGAGACTGAGAGGGAGAGAAACAGACTGTGTAGAACATATATTATCAAGTGTAGTGACTTTGAATTATGTTGGAAAGACAGTGAGGGACTGTGAATGAGAGAGAGAGAGAGAGAGAGAGAGAGAGACAGAGACTGAGGTGGGTAGAGAGAATGTGAGGAAGATAGAGACCGAGAAACACTCCGAGAAAATATACTGTATAGTGTAGTGAATGTGTTTTTCAGAGAGACCGAGAGAGAAACTGACAGAGAGGGAGACATAGAAAGAGAGAGAGAGAGAGAGAGAGAGAAAGACAGAGAGAGAGAGACTGTCAGAGAAAATAAATAATAAAATGCAGTGACTATGCTTTGGAGAGACACGGAGAGAGAAACTGTGACAGATAGAGAGGGAATGAGAGAGAGAGAATAGGAGAGAGAGTGACTGACTGCGAGAGAGAGAGAGACAGACAGTTAGAAATAGAGACTGCGAGAGAGCCATAGAGATATACTGATAGAAAGGGACTGATAAGAGACTGGGAGTGAAACTATATTTTCAAGTGAACTTACTTTGTGATTTGTGGGAGAGACAGAGAGAGAAAAGAGAGACACTGAGGGAGAGAGAGAGAGAAAGAGAAAACGAGTTTGAGAGAGAGCGCGATTGAAAGACAGAGAGAGTGACTGAGAGAGACAAAGAGTGAGACTCTGTCAGAGAGAGAGTGAGAGAGAATATATTACCAAGTATGCTAACTGCGGATTGAGTGAGAGACTGAGAGAGACAGAAAGAGAGAGAGAGAGCGATCGGGAGATTGAAAGAGAGAGACTGAGAGAGATTCAGAGACAGAGACGGATATTGAGATTCAGAGAGAGAGAGACGGAGAGCGAGAGAGAGACTGTGAGGGACAGAAACAGTTTGCGTGTGTGCACGTGTGCGGGTGTTTCTGACTCTTGTCCCACAGTGTATGTTTGTTTTTGTATCTGTGTGTACATACGTGTCTGTTTGCGGGTTCTATGTGTGTGTGTGTGTGTGTGTGTCCGGCTCAGACATGTATGATGTTGGGGCTTCCTCCCTAATCCTGAGACGTTTAACTCACTCAGGTCAATGATTCCATGTGTATTCCCAAACGGCTTTAGCTCCCGGACGCAAATACATTTGTGGAGAAATCATATCCTGAGGTAGTGTTTAGTTGGTATCTTTACAAAACGTCTGTGCAAAACCCTCACCCAGAATAAAGTCTACACAGCTTCAGCCCTGAGTTAGCCTGTGTCTGCTCACACACTGCAGTCTGAGCCCTGTAGCTCAGTGGTTAGAGCCCTCGCCTCGCTAGCGAGAGGGCCTGGGGGTGATTCCTGACAGGTCAAAACCTTACGGATGTTTCCTTACTCCACTCGTGTCTGTTTGCCTCACAGTCAGTCACAATCCGATTGTTAGTGAGTTTGCAGATCGCGTTTCCAGGGTTAATAATCCCCTGAAAAAAATATTTCGCGAGAGACTGTGAGAGAGACCCAGATAGAGGGGGACTGAGAGAGAGAGAGGGATAGAGAGATACAGAGACTGAGAGAAAGATTGAGAGAGAGAGAGAGAGAGAGACTGAGAAAGAGAGAGTCTAGGGGAGAAGAAATATAACGTGTATTGACTTTTTTATGAGAGGGACTAAGAGACAGGCAGAAAGAGAAAATAAAAGAGACAGATCGTGAAGAGAGTCTGAGTAGAGAAAAATTGAGCGAGAGATGAAGACAGAGACTGACAGAGAGTGAAACATAGAGATCGAGATTGAGAGATATAGACTGAGAGAGAGAAAGAGGGATAGAAAAAGAATCAGATAGAGACTGAGACAAGGAAACTAAGAGGGAGACTGAGAGAGAGAACTACTTAGAGAAAGACAGACAGAGTGAGAGACTGAATGAGAATGACAGAGAAAAACGTAGAAAGAACGAGACTGTGAGAGATATTATAAAGTAGAGTGACACTGTGTTTTGTGGGTGACAGAGAGTTATTGCGAGAGCGAGATAGAGAGAGAGAGAGAAAACACAGAGTCAGTGAGAGAGACTGACAGAGAGGGAAAGAGACAGCGAGAGAGAGAAAGAGAGTAGAAAGAAAGGAGGAGAGAGAATCAGAGAGTCACTGAGAAAGACTGATATACTGGGAGAGAGACAGAGAGTCTGAATGGCTCAGACTGAGAGATCCAATGGCTGAGAGAGAGAGACTGAGAGAGAGTGAGAGACTGGGAAAGGGAGACTGAGAGACAAACTGAGTGAGAGAATGAGAGATAGAGAGTGACTGCGACAGAGGGAGAGTAACAAACAGAGATAGACACCGAGAGACAAAGTGACTCAGAGACACGGAGTGAGAGAGACTGTGAGAGTGAGACAGAAAGAGATACTGAGAGACACCGATACAGAAAGACAGTCTGAGAGTACGAGAGGCATAGAGACTGAGAGACAGAGATAGAGAGAGAGATAGTCCGAGAAAGAGAGAGGCTGAGAGGGAGAGAGTTAGAGAGACTAAGCGAGATAGACTGAAACACAGAGGCGAAGAGATTGAGAGAAAGGGGAAGAGAGAGAGTGTGAGAGATCGAGATTGAGAGAGACAGAGACTTTAGGGCGAGAATGAGCGACTGAGAGAGAGGGCGACATTGTGAGAGTGACTGTCAAAGAGAGAACGAGAAAGAGATACTGAGAGAGAGAGAGCGAGAGACTGAGTGAGACATAAATGGAGAGATATTATAATGTGCAGTGAGTGTATGTTTCGTCGGTGAGACAGAGAGAGATCGTGACTGAATGAGATTGACTGAGAGCGAGAGATCGAGAGAGAGAGAAAATATATTTTAATGTGTAGCGAATGTGTGTTTTCGGGGGAAACAGATAACAGAGTGAATGAGAGAGTGAGAGGGAGAGATTGGGAGGAATTGCGGGAGAGATAGAGAAATAGACTGAGAGAGAGACTGAGAGAGAAAATGACTCAGAGATACGGAGTGAGAGAGAGAATGAGGGACAGCCTTAGAGAACCTGAGAGAAAGAGACTGAGACAGCGAGAGAGAGAATGAGAGAAAGAGAGAGACAGTGAGAGAGTATGTTATAACGTACAACAACTGTGATTTGTGGGAGAGGCAGAGAAGAAACTGAAAGAGAGAGACCAACAAAAATTGAAAGACAAAGATGGAGACAGAGAGAGAGACGGTGAAAGAGAATATATTATAAAACGTAGTGACTGTTTTGAGGGAGAGACAGAGAGAGAATTAGAGAGAGAGAGAGAGAGTGAGACTGTGATGTGTGTGTGCACATGTGTGTGTGTGTGACCCTGGTCCCAGCGCCTTGGGACTAGCTCCCCACGTGAAAGGCTCCTGTATATACATGTCAATGTGTATTGTGTTGTTACACTATATTCCCTATGTTTGTGTCTCTGTGTCCAGGCTGAGGGGCAATAATCTGGGAGATTGTGGAGTGAAGCGACTGTGTGAGGCTCTGAGGAACCCGGAGTGTAAAATACAGAGACTGGAGTAAGTAACACACTGTGTCTCCAGAGTCTGAATAACTCCAATATCTCAATGCGTTTATTGTGACTGTCTGATCAGTGCGGCTGAACATTGTGACAGGAATCGGTGTGACAGTGTGAGGCCACAAACCATCGTTTACATCAAACTCTTAACGTGTGGTAATGTGTGTGTGTTTTTCTGTGTGTGTGTGTGTCTTTCTGTG
>NW_024705110.1:0-22135 GCF_018977255.1 Callorhinchus milii
TGGAGGTCTGACCTTGTGACGCCGTGTGACGAGGGGGGCTCAAAAATCGGTCAAAATCGCATGACGTCATTTATGGACGGCCCCGAAAGCTTTAAATTTTTATAATTGTAATAAAAATTCCCATCGGAGTCACAAAGTGATATCTCGCTCAAATTCGCGTTGAAGGCGTTGTTGACTTTGTTGACAAACCTGAGCCAGTGTGGAAATCCGTGGCGGGGCGAGTCTGTGCGAGTGTTCGACGATAACACGAGCCGCAGCACTAAACGCGGGTTGCACGCCACCGATGGCCCCACACGCACACACCTGCAGTGATTCATAGCGGGGTGTGGACTGAAGGAAATCGAGACTGGTTGTGACCACTCGGACACCGTAGTTTCTCCGAATTGGGTTTAAGCCATTTTGTGGCTACGGTTGTAAAAATAGGTAGGACTACAATATGGGTGGGTAGGTAGGCGGGTTTGCGAATAGTTATCTATATCCCTGCCTACTCAAAGACTCGCTTGAGCAGGCGGTGGCTGGCATGCGGGCTACATGATCCACAGACTTAACACACATCTCAAGCGCCCACCCGCCGCACGAAGTGTACAAGTGTAGTGACGCGATATCCGCCACTAGGGGGACAGAGCGCGGAGATGATCAGAGGTCGATTGAGTAACGTTCGGTGGGTCGGGTCACGTCGTCGGGTCGTGGAGCTGCAATCGCCTCGTGTCTAGGGGGTTACGTCGTGACAAGGACGTCTACAATTATAGAACCAGCTCCGTAAACGTCCTCATTAAAGTGTGAATAAACGGATTGCCTCTAACCACGGAGTGTCTTCATTTAAGAGCACTACACAAGCTTCACGCACACAGCTTGGAATATAAAGATTTAATTTTTTCATCTCACACACCACACTGTACAAAAAAAATCGGTAATTTTTGAAAAACAATTAACATACCTGTACACTACTATATGTATTATATATATAATTCTAAATTTAAGCCCACGGTGATTCTGTGTAGTGGATACTGCCCACTCGGCATCTCTGAGCGCGAGAACCGTCAACATTTCATCTTCATCACCACCACGGGCCCTGCAAAGCACACCGGACCAGTGATGGCAACGTCCACTGTGCCTGCACATTCGCACGTCAGCTCTACATCTTCTCCGTTCGTATGTACGGTATGTTGACCTTCTTTTGCACCGTACGTAGCTAACTGTACTAATCGGAAATATAAGTGGATATATAAATACACGGAGACAACTCTACTTGTCCAAATGATCCAAATTCCAATTCCGACTTCAGATGACTTGAGTCTTACTAGGCATGTGGCACCACGATGCATTGAATCATCAATTCAAATCAGTTGATACATTTGCAATAGATGCATGAAAGTGCCTATAAGACACTTAATTACAGTTCAAGAAAATAACATGCCCATGGTATGCTGTTACATTTAGGGTAATGAATCAAACAGAACCATACAAGTGATGATATAAATGAGCCACATTGAAAATTGATAAAGTTCGTAAATCGTGCGTATTCACCAAATCAGTGGGGAAGAGAATTATTGCACGCCTGGTAGGCATCCCTTGCTGTTTTACTGGCTGCAGACAGGGTGGATTTCAGTTGGTAAGGTTGGCGTAAATCAGGTGTTGAAACAAGTGGTCTGGAACAAAGGAATATGACGTCACAAAGCTCTTCCCCCCTTAAACCATATTTACATTTGAAATAAAACATGCTTCAAATCACTTTAAACTTGTCATTGTGCGTATTTAATGTGGCGCTGCACTCTGATGTTGGAGGAGAAAACACTTTAAAAAGGTGTTGGAAAGCTGAAATTTAGCATAAAATTCCCTTGCAAATATTCAACGTCTAACTAAAACTGCAGATGTTCAGAATATTAAATTGAAATATTCTTAGAATTATAAAATATTAAAAGTAATTATAACTATAAAAAATACTTGAAATTTTGTAGAAGAACGAAGCCGACTTGAAAGTACATTTATAACAATCACATTCATTCCACAAAATACAAAGCCCTCGTAGAATCATAAGAATAAAAATGTTTAATAACAATTCACAAAATGTATGTTTCTCCATTCTCCCATGGAGAAGCAAAATGCTCCTTCACGGAATAAATAAAAGGTGACCTCCAGTCTCACGCGCATTTTGATGTGACGTCACATTTCTCAACCCCCCCTCCCCCCCTCGTCATACATCGTCACAAATGTCTGACCCCCCCCGGGTGTGTGACGTCATTTATGGACGGCCTCTTCGTGACTGCAGGAATTCTACGCCCATTTCAAACCTTTATGAACAGCTTACCTTTAGAAGCTAACCCTTTAAAAGGTAACCCCCTCTTCCTGATGACGAACGCTTGTGTTGCGATCGACACGTCGTAGTTTTTTGTTATTTTATTTGAATCTATCTACGTGACTTTACCAAAAGACCCAAAGAATATTAAAATTGACTCCGACCCCTCTTGTCGTGCATCTTGGCGCTTTTTTTCTCCTATGGTTTCCTCTTGCAGCTCAAACTCGCGTGGCACTGCAACTCGCTCCTATATTGGGCAAACACCCCCAAAGTGCCGGGGAGAATGAATGAGTCACCTCCACATGACACTCCACTATTGGGACTCCACACACGGGGGCAATGTCAAGCCGTACGGTTAGCCGTATTCTTGTCCATGCGGCGTGCAGCCGTATCAATATGGGCAAAAACAAATGTTTCGTCTGTTTGTGTTTCTCCCTTGTGATGTGACGTTGTAGGATGAACGCTGAGATATTTAAAGGCACGGAGTGACCCAATGAGGTAGGCACTGATAAGGGGTTGACAGCTATGCAACACTCCGTGACGTTGACGCCTGTGCCAGGCCAGGTGCACCTGGAGGCCACGTGAAGTGTCGAAGGCTCGCGTGATGGGCACGGGGGTGACGGGACAGACCCGGCATGGGGCTGCCTCTGGCTGCTGTCACGACACCACGTGGACACCACGTGGCCACCACGTGGTGGTGGTGGTGACGACACCGCCCCCTACTGGCGAGGGCCCGCGCAGGCTCTCGACTCGCCGCCACTCGCAGGCCGAAGGCGTCGCCGCCGCCGCCGTCATGTCGGCGATGAATTTTGGCACCAAAAGCTTCAAGCCGCGACCGCCAGAGAAAGGCTCCTTCCCACTCGACCACCTCGGTAAGAGGGCGCCGCGCTCCGGCGGCGTTCGGCTGCGTGGAGTTTGAAGTCTCCCAGCGGGGGGCCCTGACCTTGGCGCAGGCCTCGCCTGGCTGTGTGAGACTGTAACTGTGTGAGACTGTAGCTGTGTGTGTGATTATAGCTATGTGTGTGTGTGACTGTAGCTGTGTGTGTGTGACTGTAACTGTGTGAGACTGTAGCTGTGTGTGTGATTGTAGCTGTGTGTGTGTGACTGTAGCTGTGAGACTGTAGCTGTGTGTGATTGTAGCTGTGTGTGTGTGTGACTGTAGCTGTGTGACTGTAGCTGTGTGACTGTAGCTGTGTGTTTGACTGTAGCTGTGTGTGTGTGTGACTGTAGCTGTGTGACTAGCTGTGTGTGTGACTGTAGCTGTGTGTGTGACTGTGGCTGTGTGTGTGAGACTGTAGCTGTGTGTGTCTGTAGCTGTGTGACTAGCTGTGTGACTGTAGCTGTGTGTGTGTGACTGTAGCTGTGTGACTGTAGCTGTGTGTGTGCTACTGTAGCTGTGTGTGACTGTAGCTGTGTGTGTGTGACTTGCTGTGTGTAAGACTGTAGCTGTGTGTGTGAGACTGTAGCTGTGTGTGTGAGACTGTAGCTGTGTGTGTGAGACTGTAGCTGTGTGTGTGTGGGCAAAGTCCCATCGGTGAGCTCCTCCGGCAGGCAAGGCTGCGTTGGCTGGGTCATGTAGCCCGCATGCCCACCACCGCATGCCCAGCCACCGCATGCCAGCACCGCATGCCCAGCTACCGCATGCCCAGCCACCGCATGCCCAGCCACCGCATGCCTCAACAGCTTTTGTTCGGCCGGATCGAGGGGGCTAAACGGGCGCGCACGGGCTATAGAAGAGATGGAGTGATGTGGTACAGGAGGACGTGGAGCTGAGTGGACTTGCCGATGACTGGTACCAGCGGTGTCAAGATCGGCCTCTGTGGAGAAGGCTCGTGAAGGACGCTACTGGGCAGTTGGAGGCAGTCGCCCTCCAACAACAACGGAGGGCGGAGGAGCGACGCTCACAACAACGAGCGGAGCGCCGGGTGGCTAAAGCACAGCAAGTTGGTACAGTAGGGGGCACAGGTGGTGCATCAGCCGGTCATCTCGGTCAGTCGACCCGTGGCACCTGGGTCTGCCCCGTGACCTCCTGCCAGCGGGCGTTCGACACTTCACGTGGCCTCAAGGTGCACTTGGTCTGGCACAAGCGTCGTGGTGACGTCACCGCCACTTAGTGGCGAATGGCGGTTGTTGTTGTTGTGGTGTGTGTGACTGTGGCTGTGTGTGACTAGCTGTGTGTGAGACTGTAGCTGTGTGTGTGTGACTGTAGCTGACTCTTGTGGCTGTGTAACTGATGGCATCACGTGGTAATGCTCCATCACATGTTTTAAATCTATTACACAGTGAATATTGAACTGAAGCTTGACTGACATTTTTTTATCGCAAATCAAATCGCAATATCTGTCAGAAAAATCGCAATTAGAAATTTTCCCCAAATCGTTCAGCCATACCTTCATAGAGCAGTCAATTGTTTATGATAATGAAATCCATTGTCACCTCTATCTTTGTCATAACCCTTGGAATGCAAATATTATGCAAATAGGCAACAATTCAACGTGTGTGCCAAAATGGGTCATGCTGAAATGTTCGTAAATGTTTACCTTTGCCGAGAAAGGTATCACTTGAAAGCTCTGGAAAGGAACTTTTCAAACCTATTGTTAGTACACGCTTTTATTTAACTCGCTGTCTGTTGTTGTCGTTGTCGTATCCTCAAATCTTGTAACTCAATTTTTACCCACTTCCCAATGTGGTATCGACTGCAAACTTGGTATACTTCTGTCATACTGATGACAACACTATATTCTATATATAAAAAAAAGTATTTTTAAACATTCATTTGTATATGTTATGTTTCGGCTTGGGTCTAATTGTCCACGCTCAACTGACGTAGGCTGTAAATCACCACGGCCCCTTACGTTATGGCAAGCCTGGGGCCACTTCCTGGAGTCGTGGAGTTCTGCCATTACGAGTAGGGTACATTTCATTAAAGCGTGTTTGTTTTTAAAGTATTGTTAAATATTACTTATTTTTGTACAAAACAAATAATGACGCCCTCCATGAACGCCTCTTCTGTCTTTTGCCGGTGCTTCATTAAGGGGAGTGCAAGGAGTTCAAGGAGGCCTTCATGAAGTGCCTCAGTGAATGTAACTATGAAAATGTGCAGTGCCGGTTGCAAGCCAAAGAATACTTGGAGTGCAGAATGGAGAGGTGAGGGGGAGGGGGTCTCGTTGTACTTATTCCTTGAGTGGTAAATCACCACCTTCAAAAATGGCAACCATTTTGAGAAAATAAAAATAAAGACACGCTGGTCTCAAATATAGATTAAAATTGTGAAATCATATCAAAGCTATCTCACTGTAAAAAGTTTTTGTCGAAGTATAACCGTTCTGTGTCAATTAGCTGTTTGCTTGTTTGTAACAAAATAAAAGTGTGCTAAATTGGTTGACCTGAACTAGTCGTGGTATTTCCACATTCCCATGATGAGGGCAAGGCTGCCCATTACAAGCGCCCTTGGCTTGCCCAAAAGTTATGCTTATTTTATCAACATCTAGAGGGATTTCAACTTACAACCTTCCGAGTGCGGGTGTTGCCCTCTTGTTACTTAAAATAAGCCATTGGTCAATGATGTCACCAAATCTTGCAAACCAGTTCTTGAATAGGTGTATGTCGACCTTAAGAAGCTACTTTGGATATATTACAGGAAATGTTCTGCCCATGCCGGGAAAACTGTTTTGTTTACCCCAAGACAAAACCTGACCCTGCCACAGTGCAAAAAGAACCCGTGCTTCGAGGTGACAGGTGGTGGCGTGGTGCATTGCCCCTTGTGTCAGACACCGCTGTGCTGCCACCCGTCAGAAGGGCTCCGAGAGCTGGTGCTTTCAAGGCTTAACGGTGATGGGTGACGTGTGTGAATGTGTGAATGCGCAGGCAGCTGATGTCGCAGGAGCCACTAGAGAAGTTGGGATTTAAGGATCTTATGGGCGAGGATGGAAAGAAACCTGAAGAGACATCCTCCTGCCATCCCCGATAACAACACAAGCGTAATGGCAAGGTGTAAATAACTTTCTGCTCAAACGAGAGATGCTGGGGTGATATTGGATCGTGTGAGATAGTTTTGTTTTTAAAGAGAAAATGTAAAAAAATTAACCCGTAAAAACAACATTTTTCACTATAAATCCTTTATATGCGTGGCATCGGTTTTATTTTATTATTCATTTCTGTTTTTCTTGAGTAAGAGTTTCATTTTTATCACATTGGTATTTTAAATTAAATATGAATTTTTTTTTTCCCTATAAAGTGGAAAATTTTGGAAAAAAATTTTCACGAAAATAAATTGGCACGCACAACGAGTCTGTGTGCTCGATTGGATCACGGGAAGTGGGTTAAAAAACGACCGGAAGATTTGCACGGTCGTAAGCGCGCAAGCAAGCAAGCAAGTGAACTTAATATAAAGGATTTAAAACGACCGAAAGATTTGCACGGTCGTGCAGGAAAATTTGCATTTTGTAACAAAATTCCATGAAGTGTACTGGCATTTACATTGTAATCTGCTTAAATATATGTGCAGCTTGCTGGACATCATTTTCCTAATTTAACTACAAGCAATAGTATGATGCATTTTGTAAATGTTTTGACAAGGTTTAAACATATAGTTGTACTTGTATCATTTAACATGTGTATATCTACGTTCAATAAAGTGTTGGGGTTTTTGTTTCACCGCCATTAAAGAGAGTGCCCTTGTTTCTCACAGCAGGCTGCAGATGGCAGGGATAATGCGGTAATGACCCCTCCTGTGAAGGTTCTGGCAGACGTGGGCTCGTCGACGTGGGCGTGCGGGGGCTTTTATCAAGGATTACCGCCGCAGGGTGCGAGGGCCCCACCCTGATGGTGGCTGGGTGAGATCACACGCCGCCGAGCTCTGTAGGTGTCCAGGAGTCTCACGGCAGATGAGTCGCCACGCAGCCCTCAATTACACTTAGTGACTGCGTTGGGAGTGGTCGATTCATGACCACAGACCAAAACCACCACGTGGGATGGAGACCATCCCAAGCTCACCTATGCTTTAAATACGAATTAAAACAAATCAAATCCTTTATCGATCATGCCTACATCATTCAAAATATGGCCATAAATTGCATTAAAATGCTTATTCAAAAAGGATACAAATCATATTTTAAGTAGGAATCTACGTGCATACAGGGCTCAAATTCACATTGGTGAATGTGCCTCCTTGTCATGTTCTTGGGGTAACATACAAACGGTTCCTAAACATCTGCCTCGGGTGTTTGTGCCATTATTACTATTTCGGTTTGTACAAAATTTCTGTTTTGAGACCTTGGATGCTTCATGACCAATGGGAAGTGCTTGGCCATTCCAGCTCCATTCAAGTTTGATCCCACACTGCTTCACGAATTGCGTGGCTCCGTGGACTAGCCCCCTCCTGCTTCACCCCTCTCCCTACACTCCACAGCCAGTAGCATTAAGCACATCATTAGGTCAGGTGAGGTCAACCTGAAGTTATAATCTATTTCTGTATATAATTTCTGCACTTTATAAAACAAACTCAGCACTAAAGTTGACCAAAGTGAGGGACGTTACTGGCTGCGTCTCTCGCGACTTCACCGTTGCTTGCGAGGGCTCCTCTAGCGCTTGGCTGACTCACACGTGTCGCGTCACGTGTGGCAGGTGGGTCAGGACAGCTAGGATACTGCGGGAATCCAGGCCGAATTCAGTTTTCCCGATTCGCTAACCGAGTTGGCTCCCGGACGTTGGTGATGAAAACCTCAGGATCACGAATGTTGAGTTTTGGTCAGGAAATTTCACAGTACATCCTATTAGATGGGATGTACGTGAGATGAGAATGGTAATGCATCGGTACATCACCTTGAGATTTCATCTTAACACTCAGTCCTACCAAGTGGTACTATGGGAGAGCGCTGGTCTCCCGATAAGGTGAGTTTACATACTGCCTGGAAGTCTACACAACCCATCAATTGATGTAAGCCGAGTAGTTGCTGTCATGGACAGACTTGCCCCGACCATCGGAATGTGGAATTTCCACCGCTGGCTCAGGGTCACCATTGGAGAAGAGCACCACCCATTGCTTGAGCAGGGGGAGATACTTTGTTCACAGCCATATGCGGTCAGCAGTCAATGAACCGTAGACATCACATTGTCTATACACTATGCATGACCTAAGAAGGCCGAGTAACAAAGAGCTGGGAATAGAACTTGTGTTAGGGCTCGTCACTTCCTGGCTAGATGTGCATTCTCTGCGCCCGCTCGGTTACGTGGGTGCTCACATCCAGTCTAGAGCAGTGGTTCAAACCTTTCTGGATTCAAGAACTACTGTTGGTCATGCACAGCACGCCTCGGGGACCTCTACTCTCGAAGGGAGGACTGGGAAGCGGTCTTAGGGTGTGAAAAGCAAGGTGCTCCGAGGCAACTTGAAAAGTCAGATGGACTCGAAAATGAAAAGGGAAATATTGGATTGGTTGGGAAAATGAGCTTAAAACGTTCACTTGGACAGACAACTCCATACGAAGAGTATCGGACGTCGCGGTGGTGAGAAGTTTGATCCCGACCCTGACGCCTGTATATTTGGAGATTGCATGTTCTCCCTGTGGTCGCGTGGACTTTTCACCGAGTCTTCCGGTTTTTTCCTCCACATTTAGAATGGACATGCGTTGGAGTATTGACTGGGATACATTTTCACGTGACAAGCCACTTCGTTGTGCTATCATTTGTGGCCAGGTGGCTTCTACAAAAGAGCTACATAGATCAGTGGGCCTTACCTGGTAAAATAAAAGTTTAGTTTACTTTATATATCACTGAGCTTTTGCTTGTTGACCTGGTGATTGTTGTGTAATCCTATTGGGTGCTTGCACAATACAACACGTGCGTCTACGTGAGCAGCAGTCGAACAAGAAGCCCAGGAATGAGACTTGGCTTCGATGTTTCGATGGACAGCTCTTTTAAGGCCTTCAATGCATTTGAATGGACATTTCGGCTTTGGAATGGGATGGCTCGAGGAGAAATAAACAAAACCATAAGCGACTTTACGTAAATGTGAGTGGCATTTGAGTTTGGCAGTTCAATTGAGATTTCAGTCGAAAGTGCGGTCCAGTTGTAGGGGTATAAATGGGCTATGTGGGGCAACGGGGAGGGACTGCAGACACTTACCTGCAGGGTCGGTTACAGTATCCCGAGTCCCGGGCAGGGGGGGCTGCGGGGTGTTCCTGGATCCCACACAGCCCCGCCCCTCGGTGGGACAAACGAATATAAACGGACCTCTCGAGAGGTTCGGGGTGCAGTCCGAAGAGGGAGTGAAGACAGAAGATGGAGAAGCTCAGCTCGGACCCTGGAGCCCCTGGCCCGACGTCCTTATCAGGGCCGGGTCTGAGCGGCCAGCGGTTGGGACCCGCACCCTGGCTAGGTCGGGTCAGATAGCCTCCCCAAGGTAATTGTTAGCCGGAGGGCTTGAGAGCGTGACCGGTGTCAGGCACGCTAGCCATTAGTGTTCCCGTACGATGTGTTACAATAAACAAGTGTGCCTCCAAGACAAGCCTCCAGAGTTGTAACACTACAAATATACATTTCGTCACTATTCAACCGCATTCTATTTTTGCTGAGTTTTTTCATTCGAGTGCCATATTAAAATTTAGTTAATTCCACTCATGCAATGAAGAGATCTGTGCAGCAGGGTGATCTGCATTCCTCCAATATTCCAAATGCACTCTGAAACGCAGCTTCTAATCCAGATACCGTTTAATTGCCCATCGTATCCAGCACGTACTTAAAGAGCTTTATTGGTGTGGAAACACTTGACATCACAGCCACACGCTGCCCGCCGTCGTCTTTTGAACAATCGCTCGTGACCTTGGTAGTATGTGTACAGGTGAAATGTGCAGTGCACGTTTGTTAAACCAGCTGTGCAGTCATTAAAGGCAGACTTAACGTGTAAGTTTTCAGAGCCATCATGACGATTTACAGTTGCACTATGGGGACCTCATTTGCCAGTAAAAATATGATAATTGGTTCTTTACCCTTCTATCTGGCAACAAAACTGACACCTTTTTGCAAGGAGTCATGTTTGCATAGACCGCAATACCTGCAGTCATAATACATTATGACTGCAGGTATTGCGGTCTATGCAAACATGACTCCTTGCAAAAAGGTGTCAGTTTTGTTGCCAGATAGAAGGGTAAAGAACCAATTATCAGATTTACAGTTGATTTGTGATTATGGTCACGTATGATACGACCAAATCTGTCATTAAGAACCCTCCACCACCCAACACCTAAACAAATTAATAGTCACTCTGTACAAGTGTTTAACGTGCCCATTATTATTGTGCCATCTCACATGAAGAGCAATCATGTATCGGATGGCTAAATCTTGGTTTCAGGGGTTTTTCAATTCTCCGGCGAGTGAACTGAAACAAGAAATGGTGCGTTGTTTCGCTGGGCTAGGTAGTGGAGGGTTTTTAATGGCACTAATTTGGACAGATAATAACGAGGCCAACACAATATATTGTTCATCATTAAAGGGAAAGTGCGTTTGGTGTTTCACGGATAAAACGTGGTCACAGTGGTTGTATTCCTGTGTACGGTGTCACAGGGTGCCTTGTCAATCACCGGCTTTCCAATTCACTTTCATTCAATAACGCTTCACGTTTTTGAAAAGTTACTGTATTTGGAAAATCGATAGGACTGCTAAAAAGAGACCAAGCCTCCTCACCAACAGGATGCAATGTATATACACATCCTTTATTTACGATGTCGTGAATGAGTTTTGAGTCGAGATGCTACTGTGTCTGTGCAATCCATATAAAATTACCAGTTTATCCTCTATCACATGCACACGGTCTTGTATGGGGAAATATAAAAGCTGAAATTTAGATGTGGTCAGGATGGTGGAATACCGACATTTATACAGCATCATTACAAGTGCTTGGTATTAACTATACTGGCATCCCCAGAAACTTTCTAGCCATGACAAGGTAGAATGTACATAACCGAGATGTGAGTGATGCAGGCACGATTCACAAATATAAATAAAAGCACAATGGCCAATATGGCTAGAGGTCTAAATACAATCTACTGTCAAAAAATACTCTCAGCCTCTAACTTAAACAGATGGTGTCAGCGCATGGACAGCTGAGGAACGGCAATTCTCGGCTCCATTTTCCTGATGAAGGCTGCACTGCTGAGAGGGGCAGCCTCGGTGACATAGCCAACTCCGTGTATGGAGCTAGGAACCCAAACATCGTGCCCTGATAAAGGCTGCAGAACACTGCTGCTGCTGTGTGGAGCATCTGCAGCTGAGATGACTCGAGTCTGGGGCTGCCAACATCCAAATCTATTGTATCTGGAATGGTGACGTAGCGTGGCCAGCAGGGGCTCTGGTGCAAGGAATTAAGTGGGGTCCCCTGTACAATTCTCCCGGCCCCTGGGTCTCTCCGGCCGGCCCGTGGCTGCACCGCCTGCACCTTCAATAGTTATGACCCTGGCCAAGAATCCCATTTAAGATTCGACTTTGCAACCGCACCAAACGCATCTCTCTAGCCCAGAGAGAGAGAGAGAGGAATTTCTTTTCTGAGCCACAGCTCAGTTCGCAGGGCCAAGCGCCAGCTCGAGGAAGGCGAGCGCCTGCAGCAACGCATCGCACATCTCTTCACATTCGCGGCCGTCACGCGCAGACGCGAGGGCGCACGGCACTCGCACGCGCGGCCGCTCCAGCAGCAGCACCTCGTCCAACAGGCGGCGTACCACCTCGCGCCCGCTCGTCTTGGTGCTCCCCAGCATGAGCTGGAAATGCTGGCCCACGGCGGAGCGTGACATGCCGAGCACGCGGGGTGTGGGGGTGGCACGGTGGTGGGGGCTCCGTCCATGGATTGTCCTGGGCACACGGAGGTCAGGGGTCGGCAGTTGTGGTTTTCGCTCTCGACAAAGATCGAACTCGGGGAGTTACAGTGCGGCGTGGGAAGTCTCCATCGCTAAGCGCAACTCAAAGAACCTGCAGTGGTAAAAATGTTAAATAAAACGTAAATATTATAACTAAACAAATTACTTTAATACAATGTAACAAAGTTTAAAAGTTAAACGTGAAATTAACACTAGGTCATTCAGATCCACAGCTCACACAGCCACAATCATACACAGCACGGGTCCTGTTCATGTGCAGAGTTCCCTACGATCGGGGCTTGGTTTCAGCCCGGCCTATCCAGGTCAGCGACCTGGAAAATATTTCCAGTATACCTCTCACTACGAGGAGCTACTACGAGCCATGTACCAACTACTCCAATCTAGCCGCAGCAACGTGGGAAAAAAGCGAGCAACAAAGCCTGTGCGTACGTGTCGACACGAACGCACGTTCGGCGTGCCACCACGCACCGCGACGTCTGTCCCGGCGGCAGCAGCGGCGGCTTCCCTGAGCGAGAGCAGGCTGAAGAGCGTCGTCTCCATGCTACGTAGGTGCAGCACGACCGGGAAGAGGCTTGTGTTCCCGGGCGGCAGGCTCGGCCGCTCCAGCACGTACAGGTCCGCCTTGGGAATGAGCGCCACCGTCGCCCGCAGCTACGCCCGCGTCGTGTCCACAGGCAAACAATCCACGGGTCATGCCGGTCACTTCTGTTCATAAGCGATTACAGGGTATGACAGGTGGAAATGAAAGTAACAGTGGGGTGATGGTTACGATTATGATTATTACCCTTTCGGTATACAGGAAGGCCCCAATGAGCCCCAAGACTCTTTTTCAAGAGGATCCTGCCAGGTTTTCTCAGGGGCGATGTTGCTGCTGTGTGTAATCCGAACTGAGTCATTTTCAGGTAAGTTTTCAGAATTAGGATGTTTTGGCCAATACCAGTTATAATGTTTGGTTTTTCAGCTATGAGAGGACACCCATGCAGAAAGAGAACATACCAACTCCATGCAGAAAGGTGCCCGAGTTGGGAATTGAACCCAGGCTCTTTTTCCTGCGAGTCGCAAGTGCAACCACAGCACCACTCAAAGATTACCTCTTGGCAGTGGAAGGTGTGTGCAGGTGTGTGTGTTGAGTGGTGACGTGTCTGTGACAGTGGGAGCGGTAGTGTAGTGGTTAGTGCACTGCACTAAGAACCTGGTGACCAACAAAAGGACGATTATTTGAACCAGTCCTGGGCCTCCCCTAGGTCCACTCGGCCTCAAATGAGTACCTGATGTGGTGTGGAAATATCGCCACGGGGAAAAATGGTTGCCGGCATGGTGCTGGCCACCCACCCCCTCCTGTGCCGTGTTGGCCTTCATAGGTGCTCGTTAACAGCACTTGCCCCAACAGTCTGTTAAGGCTATATGGCGGATTTTGTCTTTTGTGTGTGACAGTGGCGGTGTATGTATAAACAGAAGGGCGGGATAGCATGACAGAGGAGCAAGAGTCGGCGCGTACCTCCTCGTAGTAGACGTTGGGAGCGTAGCTGCCCGTCCTGATGGTATCGCAGCGGCGCTGCTGCCAGGCCAGGACGTCAAGCGAGCGTGTGACGTGCGCCCACGCCACGCGGTGCATCCCAAACACCAGCGACACCACGCTCTGCACGGTCTGCGATATCAGTGCCCAGAGAACTCGATCAGTGCCAACAAACACCACAGGCTCAACTGGCATTCGTTACACTCGGTTTGTTTGTTTCGGGGAAGGCCCATAGAGCTCAGAAGCCAATGTGAGGTCACCACCACGAGGCAATCGCAGTGGCTCAATAGTAACTTGGGTCCAGGCCACCTGCCAAGTCTCGAAACGACGAGCACTGGGGTGGCACTCATCCTCATCAGCAGGCCTGAACTAGAAGTGTAAATCCACATGCACAAGATGGGCAGTCTCTCCACAATGTGACTGCTCGTTTTGGTCAAATGTTATTTTGTGCAGAGTGCAAAGACATATGCTACAAAATCACATACAGCAGGAAGAGCTGTCCACCATGATTTCCTGGTACTTAAATTGTTTTCGAGAAATGATGGGATGAGTGTACGCCTGACTGGGATATTAACTGGCAACCTTCTGACTGGATCATAGTTGCCCTTGCCATTGGAATGTAGAATTTCAACCAAAGAATCAAGGCTGCCAACAAAGATGCATCAAGATATGTTTACTTTGAAGTAGCGAGGATCATTGTATCCCGAGCTTTAGGTCTCCAGTGCCAATGGCCTTACCCCAATGTGAATAGCTCTTACACTAAACAACAGGGAGGGTGGCCGAGTGGTTATAGCACAGGACAACAATAAAGTCAAATATGGATCTGGGGTTCACTCGGTCACTCATCCATCCCCAGTCCACAACATATCACCGCAGTGTGGGAAAGCAGCATTGGTCATCCTATGGAGAGACTGGCCCACCATGGGAATGTGTACATCCACCACTTGGGTACGATGGTGTCCGTGTTGGCTGTGCTTCGTCTGCCTTCACTACCTCGAGGCTCTCGCGGCTCACATCCGGCTTGAGGAAGGTCAGCCGTTTGCTCTGCCGTGCCGCCTCCCTGCTAAGCTTGGGCTGCAGGAGGACGGTGCATGCCTTGAACAGCGACTTGTACTTCAGGTAGGGGACTCTGGAGGGCGGAAAAAACATCAGCAACCTCCCTCTATTAATATCGCTCTAACATATAATCAGAAATTTCCTTTACTAATCCACAATCAGTACAGCCAAGTGCCGCTAATAGAGGGCTTCCCTCAAACACACGGACGCCACAGTGATTATAGATTCAGCCCAGCATGCCTATGGGGTTGGAAAAATGAGTACCATTCTTGCAACTGTTTAGTAAGAATGTTCAATGTGAACCTTTACTGAATCTCAATTCGCTTTCAAACAGGCTTTCTAGACATGTTTGGGTGTGTTTCCGCAGTGTGCATGTATTATGTATGCAGTGTGTGCCTTCAGTGCATGTACACAGGGTGCGGCGTGCGTAGTGTATACGTCTAATGTGTGCAGTGTGCACTGCGCACAAGCTGGGTCGGTGCTCTCCGTGCCTGGTGAGCGAGTCCAGGTCCCTGAAGGGCCGTGCTCATCGCGGAACGCGGCCACGTTGGCGCCTTTGCGGCCCCGCAGCGCGCGCATGGCCCCCAGCTCCACGCCCGACGCCTCGTTAAAAGTCCGCAGCAACGTTGCCCGCTGCTCTGCCGTGAAGAGCTCGTCCAGGGGGACCTCCACCGTGTGGTGCTCCTCTGAAGATAGCGGCCCCCTGTCTAGCTCCGCCGTGGAGACCTCCGACTGGGAGAACTCCCCTCTGGGTCGCTCCGCCGTGGAGATGTTCTCCTCGCCCAGCCTGTCGGACTGCTGGGTGCTCGCGTCCGTCGGCTGTTCCGGGCCACCGGGGACCGCACATCGCGACCTTGCACTCACTATTCCCCGCAACCTGGCTCCCAGCCACAGCGCTCCTGGTAAACATGCGCACAGAGGCACTTTGGTGGAATAGAGCGCTCCAACTCCACTTTAAACATTACCACATCAAACGGTCAGCGTTACACCAACACCACAGCAATGTATCATTTCACCAGGAACTGTAAAGTTGTCGCTGAGAATAATTGATTGTGTAGTGATGCGCGTCTGTATTCAGTGAACAATTGCGAAATGGGCTTGGGCAAGAGACATCGCTCAAAGGGACCATCGCGGACACGGAGTGATGAAAAGCAGCTCATCCTCAGGAGTGTGCTACTTGTCTCATCGCTGGACCGTGAATGGCGGCGGTGTGGGGCAGGCCGTCGCCCAGCAGTGGATAGAGAATAGCGGATGATGTACAAAGACCCCCCCCCCCCCGATAGCCTTAATAGACTGTTGGGGCAAGTGCTGTTAGCCAGCACCTTTGAAAGCCGGTACGGCACACGAAAGGGTTGGGTCGGTGGCCAGCACCACGCCCGATCGCCTTAGTGGCGATGCTCACAGATCGCACCAGGTACTCATTTTAGGTCGAATCGACCTAGGGGAGACCCTGGACCGGTTCAGATAATCGCCACTGTGGTGTTGGCCGTCAGCGGGAATCGAACTCGGGTCGCCGGGTTCGCAGCGCGCTAGCCGCAACACTACCGCTCCCCACTAATAGCGCCACCAGCACCACCACTGCCGGGTACATGCACGCCAAACACATTTCCGGCATGGAACGCCGGAGAATGTGCACTCGGTTTTTTTGTGTAAAAGACAGCGCTCCATTTACCTGGTAATCTCTTCGTCGCGAGCATTATGCGAGTACCGGTGATCGCGGATTAATCGCCAAGCAAGTGGCGGCGCTCAGTTACAGCTGCATGGCCGAGGACACGCATGTCACCATGGGCGCCGCCATGCTGGGGGCACGTGACACCGCACCACGTGGTCCCGAGTATAACAACAACACTTTATTGTTCGCCACAGTTCGCAGGAGACAAAAGGCACAGCTGTTACACCCACGCGGTTTACCACCCCCGCACCCCGTATTCTTACACAGGGACATTGAGTTTTCAGGTCCATACGGCGTACAGCCGTTTCAGTACGGGCAATAAAAATATTAGGCCAAATAAAAAAGTCGTACAACAGATTTTTTTTTACTCTGGAGATTAGCGATCCCCGTATGTACATCCACGTATGGGCCGTCCATAAATGACGTCACGCACCTGGGGGGGGGGGTCAGACATTTGTAACGATGTGTGACGAAGGGGGGGGGGGTGAGAAATGTGACGTCACATCAAAATACGCAACTTTAAATAAATATAGACAACACGTTCTACTTAATTACATCTACTTTTTTAATAAATGTTTTCTGCTACAACATCAGAGTGCAGCGCCACATTAAATACGCACTAAAATGACAATAGTTAAAGCGATTTAAAGCATGTTTTATTTTCAAAATGGAAATATCGTTTTGGGGGGAGGCAGTGCTTTGTGACGTCATATTTTAGGGGGTGTCTGACTTTTTGTGACGGGGGGGGTCAAAAATTGTCAAAAATTCGCGTGACGTCATTATGGACGGCCCCTATCAAGCAAGCAGCATCAGCATGCAAGATCACAGACAGCATGATAAGTAGCATCATTGACACCAATCATTAAAATGAATACACAAAAAGTTTTTGTTTAGTAACATAATTTTGTGTCTATGTGTTTCTTCCTTGTGATGGAACTTATTTGTAGGATGAACGTTGATATATATATAATGGCACACGGTGACATATAAAGTCTGAATTGGTCTGTAATAAGGTAGGCACTGATAAGGGGTTGACAGGTACGGTATAGAGGAGGACGAGGCATTTGTCGGGGCGCTGGCTGTGGCTGAGAACGACGACGGTGAAGAAGTGGGTCTGACTGCATCTGGGACGAGTTCGACCTTCAACTAAAATTGACGTTTCCAAGGAGTTTCCTTATGTAATAAACGACTCTGTCAGGCTCTCTTGGTCTCCGTTGTCGTTTATTTAGGTTCTTCGTATCGCACCCCGCTGGTCCTCGGCCGGACCCGCGCCGCCTCCGCCGCGCGCCCCACGCACGCTCCGTGTGGCCGCTCCGCTCTCTCCGTGTGCCCCGCACACGCCGCCAGCCACACTGATCGCTCCGTGTGCCCCGCACACTCCGCTAGTCACTCACTAGCCACGTGTGCCCCGCACACTCTGCTAGTCGCTCACTAGCCACGTGTGCCCCACACACTCTGCTACCCCTCACACACTGCTAGCCCATCTACCCCACGCACACCGCTGGCCGACGGTGTGCGTAGGTCTTCGACCACGTGGCAGATGGCGCCGCTCCTCCCGCACTGCCCAGCGTGGCTTCCCCTATTCTCGCTCCGTTCCAACTCCTCGATGTCTTCCGGCTCTCTCCCTATATCCTTCCCATCACGTGACCCTGACTTCTCCTTCCCGTACTGCCCTCGTCTCCCATTGGAGCCGAGGTGAGCAGTGGCTCCTCCCACACGCTCCGCCGACCAGGCTCCGCCCTCCAATGCTCCGGGCCGTATGATTGGCGCGGAGGCCAGCAACCACCCCATTTATGCTCGCATTACATGACCCCCCCTCTGATGAAAAAGCCAGCCGTCCCCGGCTGCAGCAGAACAATAATGCGAGCAACAACATGACAATCAGGAATCACAAGACATAACGGAGATTAGAACAACAACAATTAACGAAAGGGAGGGACTTAGAACGAGTGCGGGTCGCCGGCCCGTCCTGCACGGGGGCGGCCCCCGCACAGACCGTGATCTTGACAGGGTTTTAGGAGCGGCGGGACCGGAACCGCCTGCCGCTGGTGGAGGCCTGTCAATCCCAGCGTCTCGTTCCCCAGAGAGGCCCGTCGTCGGGACCTCCTGCAACTGCACCCGCGGCGGGGTTGGAGGGGCAGCGGGGCCAAGTGTCCCCATCGCCGTGGTAGGCCCACCCGGTGCAGGAATCCCTGTGTCTGGCAGGATCACAGCCGGTCCGTCTGACGTGGTTGATTTTCCCGCGTCGCTTCCCTGGCAGGGACCTCCGGCTGGAGAGGCGGCCGAGAGCGACCCCAACACTCCCTCGCGAAGTGTCCCCGACGGCCGCAGCGAAAGCACAACGAGTCGGCTCGTCGTCCGGCTCCCCCTCTGTCTTGCCGATCCCGCAGCGGTGGGCCCGAGCGCAACTCCGCTCCCCCTCGAGTAGCCCACTGTGCCGATGCTACCGCCAGCTCCTCAGGCCCCCTCTCGTCCCGTACGTAGACGGCTTTGGACGGATCCCACCCGGCGGCAGCACCTTTGATGTTGGGGCTCCCCGTCCAGGCCGTCACCTGCTTCCACCGGCATAGGTTGAATTGCGCATCCAGGCACTTAGCCGCCATCCGGGAGGTCAGCTGCTCATGGCCGCACACCGGCATGGGGATGCCCAAATCCCTGGACAGCTCCAACATCTTGCCCAATATTAAAGGCTCCAGCAAGTCGGGCTCCGTGTCCGGATATGCGGCCATAGCCAGCTCTAACACAGCGCCCCGGAAAGCCACAGGCGATTCTTCTGGTGCCCGTTGCCGCCGCACGAATCTGCGATGTGCGTCGTCTGGGGGCTCGTAAGCCTCCGCCATTTCCTCGAACACTCCTTTCAGCGTCGTCTTCCTCGCAGCCTTGATGGAGCGGAAGAATCTCACAGACTCGTCGTCCAGGAGCGTCGGCAGGACCTCCAAGGCTTCCGCATCCGTCCACTTGGCGGATCAGACCGCCGCCTCAAAACGGCAGGCAAATGCACTCCAATCCCCACCAACTGAGAACTCCTTAACCGTCGTCAGACGATGGCTGCGGGTCCCCGAATCGCCGTCTCCCGCTGCAGGTGTTCCACGCGGTGGCGACAAGATGGCGTCTCCATGCGGCGGGGGCAAGATGGCGGCTTCCCGCGGTGGAGGCGACAAGATGGCGGCTTCCCGCCGTTCGTCCCCGACCACACCCAAGATGGCGGCGTCTTGCCGCGTGTCGGAGAGGGCGGGAAGCGTCGCACAAGCCACGTGTGCCGTGCACACTCTGCTAGCCCCTCACACACCGCTAGCCCCGTCTACCCCACGCACACCGCTGGCCAACGGTGTGCGTAGGTCTTCGACCACGTGGCAGATGGCGCACTGCCCAGCGTGGCTTCCCCTATTCTCGCTCCGTTCCAACTCCTCGATCTCTTCCGGCTCTCTCCCTATATCCTTCCCATCACGTGACCCTGACTCTTCCTTCCCGTACTGCCCCGTCTCCGCCCCCTGTTCACCTCGTCTCCCATTGGAGCCGAGTGAGCAGTGGCTCCTCCCACATGCTCCGCCGACCAGGCTCCGCCCCCAATGCTCCGGGCCGTGTGATTGGCGCGGAGGCCAGCAACCACCCCATTTATGCTCGCATTACACTTACACAAGCATGCGCCACCGAGTGCTCTGCCCAATAACAAATGCCAATTAACACTGATGTGACCGCTGATGAGACCCTGAGGTTGAAGCCAGCGTAGTTTGTTTGTTTGAACAAATTCTGTTGGATTACCTGTGCCGTTGACTGAACATTCGCGTGCGTGGAAAGAGTGGGCAATGTGTAGTTATTTATATGTTTACGAGCACAGCCCGTGCATTTGCCGATTTGTGTGTGAAATATGGAGGAGGGTGGGGGCGTGAGGTCAACCACGCACGAGCCCTGCTCAGCGCTATGGGATTGCAGGTGGGCGGTGGCGAGATGTTAACTGACTCGCCTGGTATGCAGGAGGTCGTGGGTTCGATCCCGACCCTGATGCCTGCTGCTGTATATTTGGAGTGTGCGTGTCTCTCTCACCCACCTTGGTCGCGTGAATTTTTTTTCCGGGTCCTCCACTTTTTCCCTCCACATTTTAGAAACGCGCGTTTCGGGCATGTGGCTGCTATACATTTCCACACGAACAGCCACTCCGTTGAGCTGTTATTTGTGGCCAGGTCGTTTCTGAAAAAGAACTGACATCGCTCAGTGGGCCTTACCTGGTAAAATAAAAATAGTTTATAGTTTAGTTTAGACGTCATCACCGGAACTAGCCTGCCACGCGCCAGTCAGCCAACCAGCCGGGAAATATAGTGCAACAATGCTGCAATTTAGCATTAGATGGTCACCTCTACCGACGAACATTCGATTTATGAAACTTTCAGAGATACTAACAAATCTCTCCGTATGTCCAGTTGTCTGTTAGGACCAAGAGTCGTAAGTTCAACCGCCGCGCAATAGATGGCAGTGGCAGCATCTACATATGCAGAACGTGAAGAACCAGTGGCATCTACATCTACAGGAGATTATACAACTTTTAAAGCCACTCCTTGTGTTGAGTGTACATGTTGTACAACATGTTTGTAATCTACAGGAGAAAAGGAGGACTTACGAGACATTTTTGTAGGTTTGTATATGTGTACCTCCTATTGGAAAACATTCGTTGACATTATATTTAATATCTCAATAGAATTGAACAGCGAGATATACAAGTACGTTAAAATGAGTTTTGGTTCACAGCTTTAAACCTAACAATTCTTTAGAGGTTCTTTAATCCCATTTAAATCATAATTGGTTCCAGGAATTAGTCAGTGGTTTAAGCAATGATTGCACTATGTAACACAATTTTTGTTCCTGGGTAGTAAGTGTTATTTCGTAATTGCTTATGCCTAAAAAGTATAGAAAATGGCTATTATTCCCCGCAAACTTTGTTTTTGTGACCAGGACAGTCATATTTAGAAATTTACCTATTTTCCATGAGATAAACGGGTCGAATTTGTGTCTTTTCGTTCACATAAAGTCAGAAAAGAACAACATATGAATCACAATTAACATGTATTTATACTAAATACAAAAATTACTACAAAATATTTACAAGCGAGTAGTTTTTCGAGATTTACGATTATACTGTAAATCACTTTCACGAATCAGCCCCCAAATGTAGTCTCCCATCATGTTCTCGTTATACTGTCCTTGGTAGCGGCGTTCAAAGTCCAGTATATCCAAGTGGAAGTGCTCGCCTTGCTCCTCCGAGTTTGCTCCCATGTTCTCCTTGAGTTTATCAAGATGAGCATCAAGGATATGGACTTTGAAGGACATCCTACAGCCCATTGTGCCGCAGTTCTTCACATCGTTTTTTGACCTTGCGATTGCCCAGGAAGCCACGAACCACTGCGACAAAGCTGTTCCACGCTGCTTTCTCCTTACGAGTGAGCTTCTTGGGAAATTCATTGCAGTCCAGGATCTTCTTTATCTGTGGTCCGACGAAGACACCGGCTTTGACCTTTGTCTCAGACAGCTTAGGGAAGAAGTCTTGAAGGTACTTAAAGGCTGCCGACTCCTTATCTACATATTCTTAGGTGTTTTCAGTAAAGTCACGTAGGTAAAACATCAAAATTAATATTTTATTATTTTTATTAATTTGATGTTTTACCTACGTGACTTTACCGAAAACACCTAAGAATATGATTCCTTGCAGTCACGAAAGCTTCAAGTCTAGAATCCTT
>NW_024705110.1:22165-74213 GCF_018977255.1 Callorhinchus milii
TATGTGTGTCGCGATATGGTTATAGCCCACCGTCAGTTCTGGGTAGGTGAGTGCGACGCTATGTAGGGTAGTCCCATGAAAAGACAGGTCATTGCACACGGAATCATTAGTATAGCGGACCAGTGAATAGAAGGGTAGATTGAGATGGGGATCCAATTGAACTCTAATGAGTTAAAGAGAGGCTAATCGAAATAAGTATGCCCCGACACAAAACGGGCCCGAAATGCATTGCTAAATTTAACTCGTAAGGCCTCGTGCCGCGATACTCCTCCTGCTTGGGTCCCCGGACAATTATCTTCTACCGCAACCGGTCAAAAGAAAGTACGGGTTTCTCCCAACCCTCATGCTAGGCGTTACTCACACGCTGTACCGATAGATTTGATTGCCGTTTAATGTGCACGACCACACGGCTTTTCCCACACGTCGAATCAGGCACACTCTGGCTAGGAACCCAATCGTTTACGTGGTTGTTTGGGCGTAGAAGTTGCCACAATGACTTTTGGAATTTTGGATTATCGCATGGGTTTATGAATGTAAATCGCATACGGCCATTGTCTTACAAAGGACTACTGTCCCAGGGCAAGCTTTCACTTGTACTCAAAGTACAAGGCCATACGGCGTCCACTAAAATTAGTCCCTTCTGAATAAAGAATAGCGGCGCTCTCAGGATTCGGGTGTCTGGTCTGAGTGCCGTGAAGAGTCTATTATTATAGGCGACAGTCCATCGTGACTGATTTTTCGATCCCTAGGTAGGTAAGCATAGAGGCGATCTGGCAGCCGGTGATTCACAGGTGAAAAAGAGGGCCATGAGTTAAAATAATCCAAGATAAGGTGTACTTGCATGACAGTTGGTTAAGACATTATATTCTGGTGATATCAGAAAATTTATCTAGAATTCGGTCTTACGGGAGGTCACCTCCCCGACGATGAGCGCCAGAGGGCCCACACATATGCCCGGAATAGATGTGGAACTCCGATCCCTTGTCGGTGAACGGTTAACTTTGGTTACCCACCTCGAAAGAGGAGTGTTAAGTCGACATCGACAAATGGCAAATTAGTCGCTGCCATGAGGTTCAAGAAAAGCGATACATGATGAACGGGCCAAATCTAGTTTCTGCGGCCTCCCGCGACAGGAGTCAACAAACCATTCCGGCCAAGCAACGCATAGGTCGTGCCCCGCCAGGCAACCGCGACTAATACCTCTGTTAAGCCCAGTTGATTTCGGATATATTGAGCGTACAAGGCCGCGCAGTGTTCGCCTATGTGAACGCGATGTACGGCCAAACTGGAACTATAAAGCAGCGTGTTAGTCTTAGTCAGGAACCCGGGAGCTTAATGCTTCGGTCGTGACGCGCGTTAATAGCTATGGCAGGCGCTGCGTGTAAATACATGCCCTCTGAGCGGGAGTTTGATGTGGACATTGCGAGGCCTTCATATAATCCTGGCTAGTCAGCCCGACATTGCCTCATGTTAAAGTCGAGTTTCAACGCGAAAAGCCAAGACGACTTGGGCGCTCGAAGAACCGCGCGAGTCGAGGAATCACCCGCTGCACCTTTCATATGGCCCGCCTCTGCCGGCGCACGGAGATCTTCCCCCACTACGGAGAGGGTATATACAAAATCTAGCGGCATTGTTTATTGCTAAGAAGTTGAAAATGCTAAAGGCGAGCAATAATTACCCACCTGGCCTGCGAATGGAATTGAGACCTGAACTGTCAAATCCGTTTTATAGTATCATAAAAGTGTACGCCAGCACCTCGTTCGCACTAGATGTTAGCACCTCTCGTCCGACTCGTTCGCGCGTCGCCCTTGAGGGTATAAACTCACACAAAGCAAAGATGTATACCACGGGATGCCCAGAGAAACAGATGGAGTGGACTTAAAGCAAGTTACGTAAGTGTCATAGGTGTTCCAACATACCGCACGCGTTAGCAGTCGTTGATATGTTTCAGCCAATATGATGTATAGTTTCCCCTTGAATACGGAAACAAAACGCGGACCTCCTCAAAGTACGAATAACCATTACAAATCCAGCTGAGCAGAGCTAAGCAGCATTACAGGAATACTCCCGAGTGTTACTATGAACGCGAGCCTCATAGACCGAGGCGTCTCACTACAGCGGAATTCCTAACTTCACCGCAAGATGATTACAGCCCTCCCCACCCACGCGTATACTAAATGCTGTTAGATGTTAGATAGTTTCCGATGCAGTAGCCAGTGTTTTCACACCTAGATATGTTGATTCCAGCATAATTTATTTTCCCGGTTTAATAAGGCCGTTTAGTGCCTGGAATCTGCATTCTTCCGTGGCATTATGGTTTGTAACCCTATCAGCTTAGAGGGAGGGCTGGGCGCAACGAATCGCAAACGGCGTAGTACTATAGACGATACAGATACGCTGCTATCGTGCGGAACTCAGATGGACGGACCTACCACCTGCGTGTGTAGTCTCACATCTTCTTACTAAATTCATCTTAGACGTGCTCCCGACACAGTGTAAAGAAACAATTAGCACTCTCACTTAAACACTGGCCCGAGTTTTTTCCTTGACTGGTGGCCGTTGAACTTGTAGGACAGCCATGGTTGCTATCAAAATGGTTGCTAGGATTAAATTTCATATCTGTAGTCTGTAACCACTTGTGTGCACGCGGAAGTAGGGCGTTCAGCACGATATCGCATGGGAACCGTAAGCCTGGAATTAGGCGTAGAAGGTTGTACGTAGACTTAGATTTATGTGGTGCTATAGGCGGTACCACACCTTCCTTTATCATCGTAATGGCAACCTCTCTACGATTATGCTGCGAGGGGCTCCGAACTCGGGACTCACGGCAAAAACGTAGTTCGGGAACTGGATTCAACGTTGATGATCTTCTTAGGCAAATTGTGGTGGATGACGTCGCCGAGCGATGTACCAGAGGTTTGGAATATAGTCTCGGGTACATGGACTAATATCGCGTGTGATTCGAGAAACAGAGCGAACTTGGTCGTTCGTTATTTGGCTTGCTCCCGAGACCTCACAGTACTGCCGTGCAACCCCCTCCATGAGATATCGGACAGGGTTCTTAGCCACAGAAATAGCATAGGGATGGGGCAACTCCGTCGTTCAGCAAGTCAGAAGCCCGTGAGAGGGCGGTTCTCAAGTCCTTTATAACTCCAACTCTACATAGTGCAACCTAGTACAGGACGTACATCTAGATCCAACTAGATCTTAAGTTGCCATGAACTCAAAACGATCTACTTAAAAGGGATCTTCTAAAGGATCGGGCTGAATGCTGGACAAAATGGCGCTGTAACTCTTCGGCGGCCAGGCCCCTGTATTACAGGAGCATCTCAGATATCGTTTCAGTAACAGGATGTTGGACCGTACACGGCACCACATAACAAGATAATTTATGAGCGCATATTTATAATGTGGGGGGTGGTGCCACTAATCGGTCAAGTTCTAGACAACAACAGGGAATCGCTCATGCATTAGGCATACTATGTCTTCAATCTCGTGCGGGCAAGGAAAACATCATGCTGGACTTTGCTGACGATATAGAGCCGTTCCGGCGCTAGATTACAACTAACAAGCGCTCGGATCGAACAGCATTGCAGGATGAAATGGCAGAATCAATGAGACGGCTGTGTAAAGTTTACTAACGAGGAGCGATGTGTTTGAGATTACCAGATATGTACCAGGCCAATGCCCATAAATCTGCAGGAAGTAACATCCAGACGACGGATCAGGGTCCCAGGTACGATGTTTGCTCGCGAGACCTCACGTGGAATATATAGTCCAGGTAAATTGAAAAGAGAGACTGTACTTCTTGCTAGTCGCAGCCATGGGCAACCTGCAGAAAGGCAGTTCCCGTTAGTAATACAATCACGGGTTTACTAGCGGGCGATAGATTCACGGGGTCAGGTAGGACACACCGGCAGGATCGTACTGTTGTGAGGATATGCATCGGAAGCTAAGTTTATCCTTTACTCTGAGAAGATACAGGACCTCAGTGGCTGAGCTACCAAACCACTGCTAAACCCTCTCCGGATTAAGCTAAGTTATTAAGAAGCGGCCGTGGAGCCGAATAAGCCGTTTACTTTTGTACCCGGTCGTCGTTAGTTGGATTTAATAGGCCAAAACGTACGCTGTTCTGGTTCAGCCAAGTGCTCGATTCATCCAACGTAAATAAAGATCTTCTGGCATGTATAACAACGGGGACCCGGATACTCCCCCGTATTAGAAGTCTCAGAACACAGTGTTGTACAATTAGATGCTGGTGTTCTGAAGATGAACGGTGATTGGGATGCTATATCTCTGAGGCTCAATCGAAGGTGCCGAGCCCCTCCCTAGTTAGTCGAACCGACGAAACGAAGTGTACCCCAGTAGCGTTGAATAAATTTTAGGTTACACAAATGCTGCAGATTACGCTTTCCCCAATGAGCCAATCAATGCCATACAGTTAGGTGGACCTCCTAGTTATCATTGCGTCTTGTCGAACTAAACATTGCGATTCACCACCGCTAAACTTGGCTCCGACTGTATACTCCTACAACTACTTGTATTTTCGTAATCGTGAGTTAGGGCCGATAGTATCGTGGCCGTGTTATCGCCAGGTTCGGAGAACTGTAAGGCCGCGCCGATCTGAAAGGTGGGCAGCAAATGCAGGCGCCTAAAGTCAGCACGATTGTAGTATGGAACGGCGCCGGATGCAATCCCGCAACGCGGTAGCAGATTAACCCCCATGTTATGAATACTTCTATAGAGTGTTTAACGTAGCCAACAAAGTCGTGCACATAAGGCGCTGAGGTCGAAAGAGTCTGGTGAGGTTTGTGTCGTTTATTGCGGCCAAAGAAACTCGAGGTTAAGATGCGTCCGGTACTAGGTATAGATCCCAATCCTGCGAACCGTGTTGACGTAACTCGATCAGAATCATAATGCATCGATGAAGGACGGGGTTTATGTGTTGTTCTAAGACTATCATGGACCCAGTGAGACTTATCGCCCGGGACTGGGACAGGGTGCACCGCTTGAGTTAGCGACACTGTGTGATATGCATCTATCGAAGGCGTTTTTGTTGGAGTCCAGAGGACGGCACGGAAAGCCCGTTCACACCATGCTTCCCAACAATCACCTTAAAAGTGGTGTGTAAACGTAAGTGGGTAATTCTGTGTTATAAATCATTCACTGCCTCAAGATCTTATGGATACGGCGTAGGAGCACGCATGATCGAACTTGATGGTAGACTTACACAATGATCTCAATCTAATCCACCACGTGAGTACGTTCTGCCACCGCTAAACTTTCATGTCTAGGCAATATTAAGTGGCCGCAGTGTGCCTCCGTGTGCGGATCTTGTAACCTTTGATTACCACACTAACTTGAGAATGGTTATCACGGAGCCCTGTTGTAAGCTACCACCACTTCGTGTAATATAACTGATCTGTCTCTTACAAAAAGCATGAGTTATTATGGTCTAAGCCATTCCAAATGGCTAAGGCATACGGATGCCCAGGTCGTGGTTTCTACAGCCAGGGGATGTGACCTTAGCTCGATCTCCAGTTCCAAATCAATAAGGGATCGCCGCCATATTAGTAAATGACTCCGGGTAGGCCAAAAGCTGGAGTGCGATTTCTATGTAGCTAGACTGGGCCGAGGGTTTGCGATTCTATGAAGTAACCCGATTGGCTGTAAGCAATCCGAGAATCCTCTGCTCAAAAGAAAACCGCTATACGGGTTATTATGTAGTCACTGAAGGGACATCTACTCGTCAGCAATATATTTGTCCCGAACGGTCGTTACGTGGGGACTTTAAAAGCTCAACGAGGCAAGCAAGGGACCCCCCTGCCACGGCTAACCGTTCGACAAACAGAACACTATGGGTATCGATGTCGGTAATTGCTATCTAAAACGGACAGTTAGTTTTCGATCACTAAATCATTGGTCCCGACGATTTCTAACTCGTGTATTCAGTCTTTTAATAACAAAGGATTTTGACTAATATCCGACGGACCTAGGGGCTAACTTAACGGTTAGGTCTAATGCAATTTCTCATCAACGGTCAGACCTCACGGGACACGTCCAGGCGCAATAGCATGCGCCAATCGCGAAGGTTGACCAATTAATTAACCAATTCTGGAACTACACATCTCTACCGGGTGCATACATTCGGGTCAGTGCCTTAGGAATGGGAGCTTTAGGAAAGAATCCCCTTAGCGCTGACTACCTAACAAGACATAGCTTATATCCTCCCTTGGGCCTCGTGGGAGTTCATTTTATATCTGAAGCTTGGGGACCCTCAGGAAATATCGTTCCCGGGGAAAGCCCTATTAACTAATGTGGCCGGTAAATTGAGCGCACATTCGATAATCTAACAGGGACGTCTTCTCACAATGGCAGAATACGGGAGAACGTCCGGTTCCATCTCCGACAACAGCTACGCAATCCGTGCACGTTTAACTAGAACTTTAACGATAATCGGGTCGTCGGGATATACATTCTACTAACTATAGTTTCGGTAGACATGGGCGCGCGTAGGGAGAGCTAAACCCGGTCCATAGTGTATGTTTGCCTGATAAACGCTTCCACCATACAGTCACACGAACAACCACCACTGAATTGAAGTCCTTGCTCCAATCTGGACAACGCAGAAGACTGGCCCTAGTCAGAGTATCGAGGGGTCAGATCATCGACCATCCCAATAGCTGTTAAGACATAAATTCTCACTCGCAACACTAACGTCTCGTAATGTGTTAGGAGGAGTCTATATCTTCGGCTTGCCATGGATCCAACCACTCCTGCTGTCTCCGTGAGGTAGTGTATACAGGTGATGCCTCCCAGGAAGGTATTCACGTTAACTACACACGAGTGTGATATGTAATATACCCATTTTTGGTCAGTCTTAGGTTGAAACAATTAAGAGACTCCTAACAGGGATATTGAAGTGTTGGGACTAAACGCAGCTGCATCACGATGACCATGCTGACTGCGGTCTCCGGTATGCGTCCTGCTTGACATGATCTAGACTACACGCCTTAGGGAATAGATAGGGGTTTACTCACATGGAGGTTGTACACCCACGAGGGCGACTCACGGTTATCTCCAGTCCTTGAGTTCTCGATTTGCTGACTGCCCATCTTTTGAAATGCAGCATCTAGCCTGGCCGTTCAAAGGGATCTCCGAGCTTCGCCCCGAACAACGCAATAAGGGTACAAAGAATTGTCCCTCCAGAGTAAACTTGTGAAGTTTTCGCTTTCTAGGGATGAGTTCCTTGAAGCAGAGACAAATATAGAAGACGGATTGAGCGGTCCGGCTCTATAGAAGAGAACGCTCTTGACGAGGGGGTAACTAAGGGCTGGAGAACTGCAAGTGGTCTCCTCGACTCGTCCAAGGGAGACTACTCATCGTAACGAGTTTTCCGGTGTCTCGGCTTGAAGTCAGATCCATAAGCAAGCCACACGGGGCGGTAAAACGACCATGCGACCGCAACGTATCGGGTGCCTAACTCTCAGTCCCCTCGACGCCTGAAAGTGTAAATTGTTAAACAAATAGACTTTGGTGAGTCCCTGACGCGGAGCGAACCGGATGCGACTCGACGGCCGGAAGGGGTGTGTGGAGGGGTTGTTACGTGTATCAGAATCTTAAGGATCATCCACACTGCCGGCCACATTTCAGCGGTTTTGCTAGACTCATTATTGCGTCAACTCGAATTAGTCAATATAGTGATAGAAATACGGCGGGGTGCCCGACGTAAACACGTTTACTACGGAGTTGGCCACTAAGAACATTTCAGCTTGGCAGTTGATGAGCAACAGGAGCTTCAACGGCCAGGCCCAACCCGCCTCACTCTCGCCCGGCTATTTCTAGCCCGGTGTGCGGACCTCTTTGTTACGCAGTATTTACCGGACTCAATCCAATGGAGTTGTTTAACGAAACAATATGGAACCACGTATCTAAAGCGCGGGCCTACCCGTTTATATGCCGCGCGGAAATAAACCGGCTGGTCCACGACAGATAAACAAATCTCGCAGTGCTGCGCTTGGGCATGATTAAGCAATTATCACCGCGGATCGCCCACCTGCAGCCCCATTCGCCTTTTAACCACGCGTTTTTTAAGTGGTTAGTTTACCCTATGAAACGCAATTACATTCTATGGATATCTCCGCGTGCGATTATCCACCCCACGACATGAAGTTGTTCCTCAATTAATTGGATCTTCAACAAATCCGCCGGCTATATAACTGATGTCAAGCCCGATGCTATGCCTATGCTCCCACCGTTGTAACGCTAGTCTGAAGATCATAGACGGTTACGCGGTCCCAACTATAACCCCAGCTTCAAAGAACGCTTGAAAACACGCTACGCTGAGTAGATAGCCCAGCGGGTGAGCCCGTGCCTTGTCAGCAATTATACCATAATTGCAAGGTCTGGCTAATCCAACATGTGCGTTTCCACTCGCAAGAAATCCGCCGGTCTCACAATGATGTTCAATGCAGGCAACAATCCAGATGACATTCACGAGTCCTTCCGCGAACGGGCGCTGATTAAGGGCGCACCTGGGAACAAACCGAGCGTCCTCGTTTTTTTATCCTCGCAGTAATCCCAGGACCCTTTTGACCAGCAACGTTGCCTCCGTAGACTTATGGAGCAATCGTGATATTCGAAGAAGCGATGCTAGTTCGAGGTTTTGGGACTTGGTACGGGACCAGCAGAGCACGTTTCTTTAAATACAGACCTGTTAGAAAGCTTGGCTTCAGCAGGGACATACAGGGACTTTGTTTGCTACCCGTTCTTACATTCATGCCATCCTTCTGGTCTACCGATCTCTCGCTGTGGAAAGTTTTGGGGTTTCCGCCTAGCAGTAGTACCTCTTCGCTTGCAGAAGGAAGAGCACCTAAGTGAATATAATCAGTGAGGTTGATTGATACTGATACTTGAAACAGTCCCATGTGTCTTGGAAGTATATCACGCTTGCATATATTGAAACAAGGTTTGAAATTCGGGAGCTTTGGTCACTGGAAACAAGACGTAGATAGACTTTCGGGTAGCTTCACCCAAGGAGTGGCATCGCGTGAGGTTCTTCTGACCAGACCACATTGGATTGCAATTTGTGTAACAATTACCTTTAATTAGGTTAAAACTGACCTACGAGTGGATCCGCAGAATGCCGGTATCTAAGCCTACCTAAAAAGATATCGAAACTCCTTTACTCTTTAGCATTGTAAAGCGTGCTTGGTCCAACCGCATAAGCGTTCCACCGGCTAAGTGTCCGCATACAACGTGAATTCATAGAAGAGGCATCATAGTAGACGGGCAAGATGTGACGCGGGGGTTCAAGTTGCGTCTGGCGATTCATGATGTGCGGTTCACATAAAGCAGTATCCAGACGCTAGAGCCCACGAGGGCCCTCATCGCATGGTACCGAACAATTCGACAATGCGCGGCCGGACTTGCACAGCCCTCCGTGTGGTAGAGCCGGCTTATTAGAACTCTTAACGCCAATCGAGGCCAGTCCTGGCTGAAAGAGTACCTTCTCGCCGCTTGACACCTATTACACAGCCTTGTTAGCTGCCTCTTCACGTGTAGCGTTGGACAACAAAGTACACTACAAGTGCCGATCTAAGCGCACCCTTCTTCTGTTCAAAGGGTGTGGAGTTCTGTCGTTACACGAATTCATCTGGCGCGATACCAGTTCCATGCAGTGATACTCCTGAAATTGAGCATGCCACGGATTAAGGGTGATCTCGCTTGATCTCCATACATCGGAGGACCGTGGTCTGTACAGTGTGATTACCCCGATATCCCCGGCTTGATTCGAAAAGTTTCTGTCCGCACCCATGTGTATTGAAAATCTGTAGTCCACGGGCGTCCGATCGGAATTAACATCTGAAACCGAGACTTGGACTGTAGGATGGTAGAAGCCAGTTCTTCAGCGGAAAAAGTTATCAAAAAGGGTGCTCTCATAGGTAGTTGGCAATGTCAGGCGAAGCACTGATTCATGTTTGACTCCTACCGGTATTAGAAAGGGAGTTCTCCATCCAGATTGCGAATTGGTTACTATGTAACTTACACTAGCAAAGCGACGCATATTTCAGGATACGCTTCCAGTTAAGCGTCGGGTGATACTTCAGATATATTAGGGTAAACCGCAACGGTGAGCCTAGATCGGGGTAACATATAGCTCCGTGCATTACTTAGAGGTAGGATTGACGGAGAATGGCAATATGACACCCATCCCATCTAGAATTGTATGGTCACGAAGCACCACTCCTGTGATTTGTGCTATACGGCATACTGGAGCTGCTGTGGAACCACACTCAATCACTTAGACATGAAGTAAACTATAAGGCTTGGGGACTCAAAGCATGACGGAAAGCGAGGCAGAGCGGGCGGTTACCCTACGCACCTGTACGTCACTGATTAGGGAGGTTGGCGCAGAGTGGGTGAAGTTAGGACTTGATATATATAGACAGATTTCTGGTGACGTGACAGGGCCACACAACCCAGCACCCCAGTTCATGCCCCAAAAGGTTCGCTGCGATTAAATAGGTGCGATGAGCCAGCGCATACAATTCGGTTCTCTTGGGTTACTCCCCGACTCCAGCTCATGTGAGTTGAAAAGGATTCCTGATGCCAACAACGGCGGAGTAATACAAGCCAGCGTCCTGTGATGAAGTAAACCAAGAGTGTGGCGATTCAGACTGTGGTGGGAGGCTCCATCCAGTGTATACGTAAGCTGCGGCCCCTGTGTATGGGACCGAGCATGGACGGCCGCGCAAGACGCTGCCCACATTACAGAGTCAGTCATGTAATAAGTGATTCGCGCGAGACGAAGCCGCACATCGCGACTAATGAGCAGGAGCATCCGAATCAGTGTTGTAGGAAGGTGAATCATTAGGATCTTGAGTAAATCTGGAAACATAGTGCATAGCATCTACCCCCGCGTCATTTGGCCGTCAGATTGTACTCCGTGAAGGGGCAGTTGCTGGAGACACGGTTACACAGGCTTAACTGCGCACGCGAGAGTGCTACAGCACGACAACACCCCGTTCTCTCGTAGGGGTAACGCCCCCGAGCCGCGTGTTCAAAAAATCCGTATAATCTTTAATATTCGCCGGCGGATCACTCCTGGGCGAGCAACACCTTTCAGCCATCGGAGCAGGGCGCGAATCCACTTTTTTATCGTCAGAAGATTGGTTTAAAGAGGGGGTCACGCTGAATTATCAGAACAGATGTAGTGATCCGGCCTATAGTACCCAGTGTATGCCCTTTAGGCTTGGACTGGGGGGGCCGCATATACGAAAATTAAAAAAAGACGGTCTCCATGTACGTTTCTATACAATAGGCCTTTTGACCGACTGAGGGTGGACAACTAACCCCGCCGGCACCACTTTGGTATGGTTTTCAAGATCGGAGGATCGGGCGGTTGAAGCGCACCATTAATTCTCGAAAGTAAAAAGCAAGGGGGTCAGTAGCTGAGCGTGTTCAAAGTCGGTTCGCAACCGACCTAAGAAGTGATTAATCCCCATTGCGGGTCAGACCAGCACCGCATGCTTGGCGCCCCCGTACGCTGTTAACACTAAGCATGCGGGATGATCTCTCCCAAGCGTAACTAAGAACCGACCCTAACGTCGCGGATACGTTTATATTAACTCGTGCACAAGTTCCAATATTGGGTCGCTAGGTGAATTTGAAAAAAATTCTATACAAAGGTCGCAAAACTTCCAATTAAACTTAGTCTCATTGGGTGTGGCGAGAGTTACTGTCAGAGCCAACCGGTCCAGCCGCTGGACAAGATAACGGTCAGGTCAGGGATATGAATATTGTCTCGGAACTTTGCCCCCTATGTTCTCCATTGCAGTGTCGATTGAGGCCAAAAACATGGGAAGCTTCGTAGTATCTTTACCTGATCATAGTGATTATGCCATACGGAATGGGGCACCGTCAGCACAGTCCCGCAAGGTATTCTAGATGACGGTTGCTCGAGGTTACGAACATATAGGACCCGCCATTGATGGTCATTATACTCGAGCGGGTCCGCCCTACCCTATCTACTCTTTCAGTAAGGACGCCATTTCGTAGGTGTGTAATGCGCCCAAGCGGTGACTGGGATTAGCTACGGAGGACCACGTATGAGTCCAAGCAGGGCTAAGGAGCACGTGTGGGACTCATACACGTACACGAATGATACAGAACTTCTTGATCAATTTATCACTGTCGTGCCACAATATTGTCTAAGGTACGGCGGGGCCACAGAGATGTTGGAAACAGTGTGGGGGTATAGTACCATGAGTACGAATTTGGGTTCGTTTCTGATATTCTGTGTGTCATGCCATTGCCTCCCCGTGTCGATCTCGTACCGTATCGGTTGAGAAACCAGCGCTGGCTAATAGGTCCTACGGCAACGAAGAACTAGGGTATGCCTCTTAAATGACTTTGTTTTCATTTGGACCATGACCTGACTGACATGCCCGCGAGAGTTGATCAGACAATATGATACTGTTCTGTTTAGTTGTCTCGGAAACCGTACTAATAGTCCAACAAGATGGCGAGTCCGGTTAATACGCGGTGAGACAGGCTGCATATCCTATAATACAATTATTGATCTTTGGAGCATCTCTACGGCCACCCTCGATTGACTCCCCAATGGTCAGAAGACCGCCAAGACCCGTCATCGTAGCCATGCTCACGTTTAGGTGGGGATCTAGTTTGCAGTCGATGTTGAACCCACAGTGACTTGTTTGCCCGCCAAAACACTAGCCACTGTAGCGTAGGGGGACCGACGAGGCCGCTTACATATTAAACGGGGGCAGACTCTGGTGGCAATTTATGTCGAGGAGGTGCCCGCGTCACCGCCCAGCAGAGTGAATAACTTAGAGTCGCCTGTTAAAGGTCTTATCACCCAGACTTCCGCGCCACCCCAGCAGCTGAATGTGATATTCGCCGGGAATCTATTCATGGAGATGCAATGTATGGAGTTGCTGAAGCTACCACCATGGTAAAATGCTACGGTTCTTCAGTTTAGCTCACCTGAGGCCCGACTGGCGCCCGGCTGTTGTTCGAAGAAGTCTAATGAGTCCGGCCTCATATATTTAGAGAGACCTGATGGAGGTTCAGAAGACCAACGCGCGTTGGAATCTCTGCATAAGAGTAGGGCGTGCTCACATGTCCGGCAGGTAACGTCGTGGGATATGATGTCAGGTAGCCCTGGAGGAAAATATACGTCCTCCAGGGCCGGAGGCGTTTGTGAATTTAACGCACCCGACGGAAGGTGCATGAGTTGGTGAGTATTAAAAGGACATGAGCGATTCTCCGTCTTTGTGAACTGTACGCGTTGGTCAAACGGACCTTGCATGTGGGAGTAGTCCCAGTATCTATGCAAGCTACCCTCCAACCCACGCAAACGTCCCATTATGCCGCAGATAATATTGTTGATACGGTGCAGTATATAAGTAGGCGACGGATTTTAGCTTAGTTAGAGCAGTAAGGCCCGGAACGGCTTCGATTGATCTTGCGGACAAGAAGTTCACTCATTCAAGCTCAAGCTGATATTGGCCCTTCGCCCTCTCTGATCCTAGACAAGCAAGCAAGAGACTATCGAGTCTGCTCTCCCGCTAGACAGCATTTGCATAAATCTCAATTTATGTTAATACGTCGGGCGGGCCGGAGGGCTTCGAGAAACTCAGATCCGTGCGCGATTTAAATCACTACTGTAGAAACTCGCGGTGCAGCTTGTGTGTTGGAAACTGCTTACTTGGGCAACGCATGACGCGGTATCGTTCTGTGTCCTGATGTGCGGCGATGAGATTGGGTTTTTGCCATACGTTCTACGCGCACTCTGATACACAGAGCCCGCTGAAAATTTGTGCTCAAGTCACTACATGTCCCTTAACGCAGTAGTGGCTACTTCCTTAAATGTCATAAATCACACATAGTTAGCTGGCGAATTCTTCGGCTTCGCCGTCTTGAACAGTGCAACGTACCGTATGACAAGCGTCGTGCAGCTCGGGGGGAAGCTCGATCCAGCTAGTAGCGTGGGTTTGTAATTAGATCGTGAGATGCATCTTGCCGTTTGTGATCTTGTACGGTGGTAACTTGCATTGAACACGCTTCAGATGACAACTACGAGTTCAGGTAGATGCCGGCAAACGCTGGCTTCGAGGGTGGAGTGTTTATCGTATTGCCCCTTGAACTACACCCCAGGGATAATGCACTGGGTTAAACGAAGTGTGTCGACAAACTATAGATCGCATCTTAATTACATTCACCAGATAGGAATCTGCTGACGTCGTAATCAATTAGCTATCATATTTCGTAGATCTCCGAGGCAGATCTTGTTTGTGAGCTCAAATTTCGACCGCTGGTGCCACGACCTGCCTTTAATGTGAGGATACCCGTCCTACGTGCACCGGGGTTACTTATACGAGTCAATCGGAATGCGTTCCCGTTAATGTCACCATAGCTCAGAGTTCGGTGTCCAATCGGCATGTTGGGACACATGGGCCTAATGCCTCTATGATCCTAACTCGTGGGGGGAGAAAGACTTGAGCTCTCCTCTTCAATCTCAGTCCGTCACTACATGCCTGTCACTATTAAATGGCGACTATGTCGCCGCCCCCCGCCCCTGCTAAACAATAAAGACTCTATCAATGGTCCGGGAGCCACGATTTCACTAGCACGGATGTCTGGGGGGGGCCCGTCAACGAAAAGTGTGCCCGTGTGGTGAGCGATATGCAGCATAGCTCGGCCCGTGTAGCACATATATAGTCTTGTGGATGGGGGCTAGAGCGGTATGGCGGCACTGGTTAAGATACACTTACAATAAAGACAATCCCTTGGCTATACCGCTAGGCACGACGAGGGAATGACAAGGGAGTGAAGTAGGCTGTATCGTCTGCGTGATATGGAAGTTGATTGGCCGTCCACACTTTACATGGTCGCTGAACTCAGCCCTGCGTTCTGTTTCCACTTTGCGATTCGCCGAAGCATACACATATCACCATTCACCAATAGATATGACGTATTTAAAGAAAGAGATGAATGTACGGAGCGAGGAGCTTGTTGTAAACGGTCACTAACGTTCTTGTTCGAATGGTTTAAGGCTAGAATAAGGCTGTGCAATGATGCCCGTTTACAGGAGGTCCACTGTTGACGTCGACGTCGTACGAGTAGGTGTGGCGACACCGTGTGAATCGTCGCTAAGCATCGGGCCCATCTATACCAAAAAGTACGGCGACGAGGAAATAATAAGACATCTGAGCTGTCCGAACACACGCCTTTTCTGAATGAGCGGGGGGTGAGTTCTCTCGTTAGTTGACGTAACGTGGAACCGAATCCGGGCCGACCGCCGATACAGATATAATGTATGAGCGAGGCTGCACCGTTTAACTTTATAGATGTTTGACGAGTCGCAGTGAGGCAGTGTACGTTGGCGAGACACATCGAGAAGGAGCTACCTTGATGTACCCTTCTGTGCTAACATTTCTCGCTTTTAGATGACAAATACGTCGCAGGTACTAACCACGCAGTCAAATAACCATCTCGAGGTGATGACCTTAGAAGGAGATCGTCGCCACCAGGATATAAGTGCAAAAGGCCCCGAGAGACTATGAAGCTTAGTACGCATGTGCGAGCCAGAGACCAGATATTTTGCAATTGCCACGTTCTAGACAGTGGTAAACTTGTACCCGCTTTGAGCAGGGCGGGATATTACTGTATCCCTAATTCCGTGCACAGGCAAGATTGCGTAAAATACAGGCGGCAGTTGGGCCAGGAGCGATTTTGGAAAGAGGTTTCAGAAAACCGTACCAAAAGCTCTAGCAACACATGAACAACTAGAGGGAACGACATTATATGCAAAAAAACATACAGACCTTCATAATTAACCCTGGAAATAACGGTGGAATGCCACCTGGCGTATTGTTCGCCCCCTGCTCGACTATAGGCCCAGTCGGAACTGCGGATGAACAAACTGTGAAGTCGAGGTTGTGACCCGTCGAGATTGAGTGGATGTAATCTTGAGGCAGCAGAGTAGAACTGGGCTCCCTCAGTCTAGCGAGTTAAGTACATCCGGTAATACAGGCGAATGTACTGCCAGGTTGAACCGGATAGGCACTCTCCCTACACATGTGGACTGTACCCCTAAGAGTATTTCTGTCACCAAAACTCAATGCTCTGACTTCGGAATGGGGTTCTCTAATATACGTCACTGCCAGACATGAGTTAGCGCAACCCCGCTCTGGGTTTACACACCCCTCCTTATGACGGCGACTGCCCACTTCCCACGACTACAAACATCTCAGAGCCGCCTGATACAGCGTATAACGGAGCTGTTATGTTTCTATGGTGGACCTAAACCCCTATAATTGACGCTCACTACCGAGGCGAGCATTCCTCTGTAATTGGCGCGGAGTGCAGATAGCGCATGTACCTGGAGCTCCGTTTAGCAGTGCGCGCTAAAGGCCCAGCTAGAATCCCACTAGCAACTAGTGACTTCTCTACGGTAGGGATTTCGTAGTGTTCCGAAACGATGAACACAGAGGTCTTGGGCTACGTTTGTAAAAGCTGATGGAGAATGTGCATATAAACTCGACTGGTCACGAAGGTATTTCACACTTTATTTAAGTTTCTTATCATGGGTCGGTTGGGAACGCTACTGATTAGTTCGTCCAGCATGCTACTATAAGTACGGTTAATCGAGATATAGAAACAAGAGGTCACCTCCCCAGTGTACACCCCTTGAATGTTGCACACCAAGCCGACTCCAAGGTGCATTGTTGAGATTATAGGCAATTGCCTTCGCTGCCCCCAGATTCGTACGAAGTTGGACGAAATAGACGCGTGGGACGCTAGCGATATGGAAAATGCGATCTAATTGCGATGCTAGGGCGGCTGCACGGAAGGTTAGGGAAATGTATGCTTAGCTCTGTCAACTGCTTAGCAGCCGCGTGGCAGTAGTGCTGCGCGTCCTAGCGCGTTCCCTGAGGCTAATCACACCGCGGCTTATGTCTCATGGCAAGTCCTCGGTAAGCCTAAAAGGATAATAGTACCTGTCGCTCCCTAGAACAAGTATGAGCAGTGGACTGCTCATTCATCGGGTACTTGCTCGCCTTAGTCGGGATTAGTCACTGCTCCGCAAAAGACTGGACCACTCACTGACTGTACTCCCAGCAATACCAGTACCCAGCAGATGTTGAATGAATGAGGGCGTCCACGAAAACAAGGCTCGCGGAACTAGAACGCTGAGCAGGTCTAAAGCCGACGGCTTCTTTACCTATGGGAAGTCGTGCGAAAGGCAACTCGCCCCACAGCAGGCAATCGGCACGCATCCATTGGTCCTGATATGACGAGTTTGAAACAAGCCAATCATCTGGCTCGCGCACTAGGTTGCGTCTTCGGCGGTCACTTCGACTAGGTTAAGTCCCAGAGGAAGCGCAGTCTTAACACCGCGAAAGTTCGGCTGCCAAATATACGCAGAATTTTTCGAGTTAACGCAGCCTGCGTCGTTCTCCACAACGGTCCAGTAAGTCCGATAACGCACCGTACAGACTCTGGCTGTAACGCATTGTCGAGAAGGTTTACTGTTGTTCACTTTAAATCCGCCAGCGCCGTGCTGGCAATCGCCCCTGTACCGTAATATCCAAACTTTGTTCCTTCAAATATAGTAAGTCCACCTACATATGCCCCACCTCAGGCCTCTTCCAACACTTTGGTACAGCCCCTGACTAGGTCACAGTTGCTACACGATACCGGTTCTGCGGAGTCGAAGTCGTGGGCCTCTGAGGTATCACTTACACCACTCCTCCGTCAATGTGCATAGTGGCGAGAAGTAAGAATCATTCGCGGCGTAGCTGGAACGGGCGCAGAAGGGTCAATGATGCCGTCTAAATGCAATATGAGCTCGACTGACGCATTGCGCTCTTTGCTTGAAGTTACATCGGAGTAATCAGTTACTCATTTCGTTGCCTCCAGTATTACCCCGGCTTGGCGCTGTGTTGTCTAGTCGTTCCTTTTACACCAACTGACGGTATAAGTCGCTGTAAACGCTGGAGGTACAGCGTGTTCCACTTTTAAGGTCCGGTATATATGGGCTAGGGCATTTCTGTACTTGTGGTTTACGTGCTTACGTATCGTTGTGGGCTAAACAGACCGACGCTTGCAGGAGGAGGATATCGTCCACGCGTTGTATATTGGTACATCCACCTACAGAACCGGTTATCTGCCTTTTCGAAAGGTTTAAGGCATCTAACACGCCGTAAATTATTGTCCGGAGCATTTCCTAGTTAACAACCGCAACTGCTCCTTTTAACAGTAATACACCAATGGGTACATCGTTCATGTGGGGGGCGCTGACGCCTAAAAACAGGGTTCCTGCTGACCTGCAAGCCCCGAAGTCATCAGTGGTGACTCCAGGTACAGGCGATTATTGCGTACGCAACTAGGATTGTAAGTCAATCCTGTGCCAGGCAAGAAGAAAATAAGGGGTCTGGAGTGCTGGCGCCCACCGTGCCGACAATTAATCAGTCTCTCTCCCTAAGCGGACGCGCCAACATAGGTATAACACCGGGCCATACGGGCGGCTCCTTGCAGAGTTTGATCAAATGGCGAGCCCGGATAGCGGGACATTAGCCTTGTTGGAGGAGGTTCTGGTGCTACAGGTCAGTAAACGGGACCCGTCTGTCACTCCGCCGCTGAGATGCACCAGCCCGCCGCGCTTGCGACTTACCTTTACACATTAACAAAACACCCAACGCCAGGATCACTTAGGAAACGATATTTCAAGTGTCCTACACGTTTGGAATTGATCGTGGAGCAGTCTTTTATCGGTGCAACGAGCGGGGCGTAAACCAAGAAACTGTCTTGCATGCATCTAGAGAATCATAGGGAACTAACGGCCCGAAACTAGTATTGAAGCAGGATCAGAGATGATTACCGCTTCCCCGCATCCTTGAGACCCGCTATAACTGAGATGGGTCCCTCAACCCAACGGTTCAATATTGGGGAGCTAGGTGGCCAATGATATCAGTCTCGATCTTGAAAAACGGCTCCTATAACGGGCGTTTCTTCTAAGTATCATGTGAACTGGTCCCCGATGTTGTTACACAAATATGCCGAGCTACTTTCATTGAATTGTATAATACGATAGTGATGATTGGGCATACAAGTGAAATGGTTTATTGCGACGTCTGTGCACAATAGAGTAGCCAACTGCAAGGTTCAGCCCGACGACCGCTGCATTGACAAGATATGTGATGATTGTTTGCGTGATGAGTTTCGGGGACATCCGAGAGTAACTCCAGTCGCCTCATCGCAAGCGATTTCACAATTTTTACCGACTTCAAGGGTTTTGTCAAAATGCCTTTGGATCCTCAGCGGCCCCTGTACGTCTATTATTCACGATGGAAGCAAGAAAAGTATACGAATACGACTTAGAATCTCATAGCGAGTACGCCGATTCACATCTACGGGCGAGATGTGGTGGCTAGGGTTCTTATCAAAGCGATCCGTTTACCCGTGGATAGCATACTTTTAGATGACGAACATTTAAAAGATATGAGATCCAGGGGTGTGAGTTGCGTGCCACGGTCAAGCTGCTGTACATTACCCTCTGAGAGTGCGCACCGTAAGCCCGAAACTCGTTCTGTCCGCTCTATGCACCACGCACTATTGGCAGGGCCCAATCAATACTACCTCGGATAATTCGCACTTTCCATGCTCTTCGACGAAGGCCAACCTCTGCGATCGGACATTCTAGTGGTGGCCACCGGGCGATGTCTAAGAGCTACTTTTCTGCCACAATTCGAACAACCGGCACCGTTTCGCTTACGGCTTCGATGATACTAAGATGAAGGGGAGGAAACCGACAGACGAATTAGAGGCAATGAGCGCGAGGTAAAGCCGATGCAACTGTGTCGCACCACAATAACCTTAGTTTGCGACCTTCGAAGAATCCTGGACCGGCTGCATGGATGGAAGCGGAGCCGACTGATCTGAGTTGTCCTAAGCGGTAGCTCCGACAAGTCAAGGATAACAGGCACGAATTCGCACTCGTTACCGGTTGGATTAGTTTATTTTCGCGGCTCAATTCAGACACACCGACAGTCCGTGAGGTGGAATACTATTTACTTTAAATACGAATTTTAAATTACGTAAAAAGTCTACCCTACTACAAGGAAGCGGCACAATAGCGGTGAAACGTCATGAACGAACATTTTTATGTGTGCCAAGCTCCTAGGAAGACGGTTCTGCGCTTTATCAGGTCGTAACATCTGTTTCAGTCAGCGTAAGAGTAAAGGAAGCGAGGTGGTTGAAATAACGGTTCTGGATAAGCTAACGAAGCGGAAGGGTCATATGTTACTCCTTGAGATCGCACCGGAAGTCCTGTAATCACCTGCCACTATACCGCTGCCTATCCTTTTATAGGAGATTTGGAGAATCAGGCCTTGATCCTCCGAGAAGGGCATAACCGTACATTGTACCTCGACACTTTGTAGCTCAATGACGGTTAGTCTCATCACTCAGGCCGATAACAATTCCTCAACCGAGGGAGGTAGGGAGCTTAGAATTCCCACGATCCAGACCGAAGCACTCCGCGCAACGATACCTACGTCTACGCCCGGATGGGCGCTTGCGACCAATGAATAGTGTCGATAGCTCTAGTTAAATAAGATTACAGAGTAAACATAAACCTGTAGGACGTTTAGTCGCTACGTGGGATTAGATCAGGGCGTAACGTCTTGGAGATAGTCCTAATCCGGTTTCTCGGAAGTAAGGGACGATATATAACCCGTTAAGCTCCAGTCGCCAGTGGCCTTAACGTTGAACCCTTCCTAGATCCGCGGGATAACAATACCCGGTGTAGCTAGCGATGGCTCTTGAACAACAGATTGGGGGCCGACGTTCTTGCATGTTGTGCCCCACTAGCGTTCGAGAGTTCCAGTTAGTAATAGACTCTGTATACTTATAGGGCGCCTAATTGTCGGATTTTCTTCTGAATTCCAATAAGAGCGCGAGAGTAAGCTACCGCGGTGCTCCCAACTACAGTACATGCGCCTTTATCCTTTGTTGAGAACACATGCCCATCTGAGGAACTGCAAATGAAGTACCTCTAGCGAGCGATGTATGCCGGCGTTGTTGAGGGCTGAGCATGGGCGTAATTCTCGCAGGCAAAGTGCACACTCCAGCCGATATTCAGTGCCCGCGACTACCGATCTATGAGTGTACTCAGTGTAATACAAGTTAAATAACAAGCCCAGATATAAGTGACTTAAATGTGTAGTGACTCCCTCAATCCCCAGAACCATGCGCCCTGATTGGAAGACCGAAGTTCTTTAACCTGGTTACCTTTATGTGAAGTGTACGGTGAACACGTCCCTTCACTCATCTGAGATAGGTCATAGGCATGGATCCAAAGGCTGATGCCTAGTGGCCTCCGGGAGCGACCGACTAGTAAACTATGAGCACGAAGGTGTCAAGAACTCTGGGTCGAATGCACCCGAAGGCTCCTCTTAAGCCTCACCTTGTGTTCCGGAGTCTGGTATGTATCCGACCGTATCCATCGCCAACGCCAACACCCCAACGGCGTCTGTGATTAGGCACGTACGTTAAACTGGAGGTTTGGTAAATTGAAAGGCCTCTTCGGCTCTATCCTTGGCGCCCAGGCGCGTATTCCAAATAGCACATCCCTAGGCGATACATCCCGTTCGATAGGGGTACTGACAGGTCCTGCACGAAAACAATCAGCGAGGCCCTACATTTAGTTATATGAGGTTCTATCCGTTGCAGCCAGTTTTGTCTTTCTATCCAGACGACTATGACAGGCGCAACCGCCACCGTCATGAAACAAACTCGTTAGTAGAGTTCCACGTGTACCTAGTGCTTCGGGAGGCGAAAGCAACCCCACTGCTGCGCAGGAAGTACTATGAAGCAGCACAGGACCCCCATATCGCAACACTTTTAACCCTAGAGTGACTCGCTAACTAGGTCGGAAGCAGGGGGCAGCGCAATGAATCGATCCAATTTGCCGAAGTGAGTACATTCCTCGTTGATGCAACTTGTCGTGTCATAAAATAACAGCCTTAATGCTGTGCATACATCAAGAAACACAGGCAAACTGATCGAGGGCGTAGGCCCAATACGATTTAGCTCTGCTCGAAAGTGGCTTTTGCTGCACAGGTCATTTGACAAATAAAGATAGCTGCGGTACGGCACTGGCTTTGGGCGTCTTCCTAGTTTCACTAAACCTTTCATTGGCGCAAGATGCGCCTTCATCAGGCCTTGCACCTACCGGAACAAAAACTCAGCAATGAGGCGGTACTTAGTTGAGTTCTCATGGCGGATTGGTGCGGTCAGAACTCCCCTTCGACATCGAGTCTGCATACGAGGGAGGCGCAGGCTAGTGGCACCCGTGAGGGAAGTTGATTATGCTCTTTCAAATAATTGTCTGACCTCTTGACCTGCTGGCAGGGCTGGAAATTTCGCTTTTCTTGAGTTGGGATCGATTGACAGAGATGGTTGTTCAAAATGTGGAGGGAGAGCTTCACAGTCAGCAAACACTCTTACGATGGTTGTGTACCTAACCCGAAGGCCGGTTGGGGTCCAGTCACGTTAGCTAAAGAGTATTATCGTTGTTGTTGGTATAAAGTACATCGTTTAAAGACTTGGGTAACCCCCCATCGGTTATCGTGCCTATAGGTAGGTCGGTCAATGCGCGACTGCGGTTGAGAACTTCTAGTGGGAATGCACTGGCTGTTTGGGGCTAAACAGCGCGCCACGGACTGTATGGTCCGTCACATAGGGTGCATCGCCCATCACGAGTCGTAAAAGTACATGCCCAGCGAGGCGTTACACTTGACGTTTCGGCCCAAAAGACAGTACGGTGCGGGTCCCGCAAAAGACCGGCGGCTACACATATTCAGAAGCGCACTTGCCAAAACTAATTTTCTTTTTCAAACCTGCGGGCAATTGAACTGATACAAGACTGTCCATTTGTCTCCATCCCCGCGATCTTGGACGGTTCAGTATCACGCAGGGATGCCACGTATAAAATCGGTAAAGAATGCGCAGGCTTAGCTAGTCTAGCGCCTCGCTATCACGGAGTATGTCGTAGCACCCATGAGCACTAGGCAGTTGGCGTAGGGTGTTCGGTTAAGCAACGTATACTAGCTCCGCAACTAGAAGTCGTGTAGCAACATCCAAGAAGCGTCACAAACATAGAAAGGGTTTATCGTCCAGGAAAAGTTGGTTCCTAAGCACTAACAGATTACCGGTGAGTAATCGGCGCGATATCGGATATGTATTCGGCTTCCCAGCAGCCCTTAGTACCAGCCATCGGCGGCAAGTAACAAGAACTTGAAGCTGCCAACCAATTGGTAGAACGGTATCATTGACCCCTGGTAGACCTTGATTTAATGGGGCAGACAGACCTAGACCCGCCACCACCACTTTGGAGACAGGCTGTATAACCACAAAGAAGATTATCAGAGGTCTTGGGTTGCAATGACTGCGATGTGCGTGAAAACTCAGGGCTTACAGCGTCAATCGTCGTAGACTGAGAAGTCTAGTAAGGATTGTAGACTTACGTAAATAAATCAGCGTCACCTCTCTAGCGTGGGCCGAGGGCCTAAAAGAAGGCACTAGACCGTAGACATCACATAGATGGTTACAAAAATTTGTTCAGGCACGCTTGTCCCCCGGGGGTCATTAGTGTCTCGACCAAGTTCGCTGAAAATAACAACGCTAGAGTGGCTGTCCCGCGAGGTCCTGGTACGGGGACAACGTCAGGAGACCGTCTAGCGAGGTGGGTACTAGAGTGGTGCCTGACAAAGCAGTTTTCATAGATCGACCAGCTGACCAAGTAAAGTTCGTAAAGGGGAACGGCGTTAACCCCTCTCAGGATTGTCGAATTCTAGTCCCGCTCCTCCGCAGATTAGTTTGACATCCTTGACTTCAGTCGCTATCAATCCGTGGCTATGGCCGTTGCGTGTTACATACTGTCCGTCCGGTTAGATGTACTGTCGCTCGAAGCCCCGGACACTCAGTTAATAAGCTCTTAAGAAGGCCATTGGGGGCAATTTATACCGCCATTGGCGTCTTACTGGGCCGGTGAGTCCACCAGGGTTTCCCCCGAGCTGTCAGTGACCCCGTGCAAGCAGGAAGGGAGCAGGTAGTTGCCAAAACGAATGGAACTCCGGTTGTATGTTGCCCCAAGCGTGGCCCAATGACGGATATAGGGAGGAACCGAGGTTGTAAGCAGTATGAAAACGTCCGGACTAACACGTAAGTCAATCTTTCCCAATGATGCCGCACTGGCGGAGAAGGTTTGCACCATCCAAGTCTCCCTAGGGAGGTCAAATACCCTACAACGTTATACGAGTTGTTGGTAAAGTTAAAAATCATGGGCGGTATCTCTGGTAGACTTTCCAGCGAATCACTTGTTGGATCGCGTACAAAACGCTGGTAAGAGAGCTACGTTAGTTTGCTCATGCGTTCCGTATCCTTCACGGAACATTTCATATTTTGCTACCTTCACACAATATATACCGCTACGTAGTGCAATGTATTACGATGGACGTAGCGGGTTAAAGAGTGTTCGCGACGCCATCACCCAGCTATACGTGTTTCCTCCGACCTAGCGCTCCGGATTTGCTGTTGCTCAGATACCAGATCTTTTGACTTCTGACGCAGATGAATCAAAAGCATTCTAGATTCATTAGGATGAGATGTCAGCCAGTGATAGAAGGCGGGCTCCCAGGAGAGGTATCTAAGAACGCTCAACGAATGGGTACCTGGTTCTCTCATTACCCACACTAGCGTAAGCCTTCCTAAGGCATATAAGCGACACCAGTACCGACGACCGGGGCCGGACGTCGAGGTGCCCTACCGTGCATGGCATTACGGAATCTAGCGTAAGTGAATCACTTTGAAGACGTTTGCGCGGAGGGGCGAGAAGTTGGGGCTCATGGCCAAGCGATTTAGTTATTCACCAGGTCATATCGCTGTACACTCTCGTAATAAAGTCTAGGCGATCCGTAATTGAACAAGACACATAGATGAATTGGCAACGTACTGTAGATGCAAAAGACCCTTTATCAGACGTGGCCCTCTGCGAGGGCTATTGCTCAGCCGCGGTGGCATTAAACGGCACGGCCGTAACGGCGGATGTCCTACAACCAGTTTCGGAGAAAGCCGAGTGCGACTCTCTCCTACACCCAATGACCGACTCCTGCGGCGGCCCGCGAAGCTCCGCTATATCCATCCTATCTGTCATAAGAAACAGGGTGTCACGGTATCCGCGATAGAATAAACGTGTCGACTGTTAGAGCTTGTGCTTAACGATATCCCTAGTACGTACAAACGATCGTGGACTGACAGACACAAGGAACACATGTCAACTGCTAGGTAGCATCTGTGTTCAGTAGCGTAACCCTTAAAGGTCTTATATGAAGGGGAGGGTAATCTCTCTTACGCATAGACGATCATGCGGTTGCTGGCGCCTCCGCCCGGCTCAAGGTACCTCATGTTATGACTCTCAATTGATCGCATGGAGTTGTGTTTGATACTACCAATTATTGGTATACAGTTGAGGACTGCTTGGCGATCAAAAGTAGAACACATTCAATTGGGGCGTCACGTGCAATCTGCGAAGCCTTCTGGGACCCAGGAATCTTGCTATATGTTCTAAATAAATTAGAGAGTCACAGGCTCAATGGGATCAGCGGCCTGCGTCATATTATCTAGCGTAGGAAGGCACCGAGAGGCCTAGAAGGACGATTATAGGTACCGACAGAGTGCGAAAGGGCCAGGATGCACAGGTACAGGGAACCAACCTGGCTACACTACACACTCAACGGTGCAAATATCCTAGCATAACGTCTGTGTGGATCGATATCCTGTAGCTTGTACGAATAAACTAGTCCCGGTCCCCAATAAGTGGGTTAAGCTTTAGGGCAGCCGGGCACGTCTTCGGTAATGGTTATCCATACCCCCCGATTCCAACTACTAGTCCGGTAGGCGAGCCGTTCTGGCTGGATAACCGTATGTGGCTGAGTTCAACCCTACGCATTATTCTCACCGAGGCGTCCAAGGAGTCCGTCTTCCCACCCATGAATGTCCGCTGAGTCTGCAAACACCCCAGACGCCGGGCACGTAACTTAATTGTCTCAACCTGCTCTACTGGTCCCCTTCGTGCTTCCTGCTGCGTTAACGGCTATATATAACTAGTCCTATTGCATAATCTAAAAACTTTGATATCCACCGGAACAAACCCTTAATGACTTAATGGCTTATCTAATTTATTGCGCGAGGTCGGTGGCATATAAACCAATCTGGTTCTTGTCGTGTGCAACGGGACACAAGGTGCCCACTTGCCGAGACCACATAAGTAGGGACTTAGTGTGTGATAGGGACGAATGCGGCCTTTTGTAAATTAGAAAACGGACCACTAGCTGTTCCTATCGTGGGCCAGCCCACAGGATTTAACGCCCTATTAATGCCTTATTGTGGAGTACGAAGCCAAACCAGCCGGACTGAATACCAACTTCCGCCGCGCCATCTAGGCACCTACCGAGGTGTGGCAGATCCCGCCTTCCATACGCATAAGTACTAAACGAACCATGATTTCGGTGAACGCGCGCGAGTCGTGTTCCCTGTGACACGCTGTGTGAGATAGCTGCTATAGCGCACCTGCACTAATGAAGCGGTACCTTACTGCAACTGCCAATTTAAACTACAGGATCTGTGGGGATACCCCTGCACCTCCGTACGCTTGGCGATATAAACAGGTAGCCACAGAATATTGGCTGTTTCGGTGCCCGCAACCCCGGTCAGGTTTACAATCCCTCACATGAAAGCACTGCAGGCATAATCGTATATCCTGAGGGTAAAGGTTGACAGAGGATGATTGGGGTAAGGTCTCAACCCATTATCCCTAGGCAGCGGTCACGTAGATTCCCACATACTATACCGGATACCTGCCATACATGTGGTGATCTATCCTCGGGTCAAATCTACTAAGTGACTCTCTGGTGATGGAGGTGGCGCTAGGGTAGCAGCGTGGCGACCGAGATAGAAGTGCCGGGGTCGAGTCTCTCTGCAGGCCTCGTCGCATATGCGTAACGGCGAAAGGTGCCGATCCGGGACCGGGACACATCGGTTGCGCAAAAAACCCCCTTACAGTCCGGGCCAATTGAGTGGCGGTGATAGCAGTAATGGGCCGCTAGCCTAGAATATACACGGCATGCGGGTTGGGATTAGCATGGGGGTAGGCTGGGATCCATATACTCGCTCCCACGTTCGGTTAGGTTTGACCAGAGAGGACGACATTTAGGAGGACCATGCGCAAGCCACGCGCCAAGCTAACAACAGCTCTCAGTTTGGCTGACCGGCCCGACAAGCGCCTGAACAAGATCATTTTGTACCTTTGAAATCGCAGGAGATAGAGGGACACGCCGCGCGTTTGCGATGGATGCAGCCGAAGGTAAGTGGGCAATGGTGCTATATATAAATAAACCACTGCAGTCCGATGTAGAGGGTGCTAGATGAGCCACACGCCGCTATACTCAGGGCCTTTGATGGCGCTTAAGCGTCTTGTGTGAGATCCTAGTCACGGGCCCACTCGGGCCGCTAACGTCGCTCGAGGTGGTCGCTTCGGGGTCCATACCGTTGTTTAGTAAAGGGCTGTCAGTGAGGCAGAAGTACATAAACATTCCCGGATGCGTGAGGGAGTACAAAGTAACTGTTTCCTCGGCCTTCGCCATCAAGGATGTTAATCATTTAGCGTGGGATGTGTACCGGATGTATAGGATTGCCTCATGCACGCTTTCGTTCGGAAGGTCGGAAGGCCTAATGGGATGGTACATGCATATCGACTTCGGTCTTTTTGTTCAATCGAACAGTCGTAGCAGATGATGTTGAAACCCCCATGCATAGTTCGCCGTCCTGGGCCTGCGTTGGTATACAATGTGATTATATTTTTCACGGTCTTCCCATGACTCCAAATGATGGCGTGAATGAGAGATAATACACGTTAAGAGGAGGTAGCACTATAACAACGACCGTGAATAATGATGACCAATTGTGCGTTTAGGCAAGCTTGTCTTATGAGCTAATACGTAATGTTATCAATTGTTCCAAATCTCAAGAAGAGACCGGCCCTTCCTGAAATGTAGGGTCGATATATAGACACATGTTTGCGATTATTACATAGAGATTGTGGGAGAAGTTCATGACCCTTCGTGGTGTCTCCGTTATAACCTTAACCTGGGTGCGTGGCTTACAGGCTCAATGCTGGTATTCCTGCGGACGATAGTAGTGACGTACGGGCAGTGCGTAAATCGGCAGGTCGGTGAGGAGCAGTAGATACATGTAACTCCCTTATCCCCGGACGAGTACAGACGCCTATCACCACATCCCTATTAAATAGGTGAACACTGTCTTCCCAGACGTCGGTTCAGGACGTCCGATGTGGGTTTATTTTAGCCCACGGTTGTTGGCAGTTGGGTCATATTTAGGGTTCGTCCACAGCGATGTCCCGCTGCAGACTCTGCCACTACATCCTTAAGGCACGTGGCAAAATGATATGATAGGTAGTTAACTTGCACGCAGACCTGGCCAGACGCCGTCGGTGCAGTGAGCTACTCATACGATCACTTGGGAACGTTTGAGAGGATGCCGTCTACAATTCTATACGTTCCGTGATACAATTAGAGTCGACGATAGAGCTTGCCTGAGGTGGAGCCCAACCCGCCACATACCAAGACCCTTACGACGGAACCTATTCGGGGGCCATGAAAATATGCCACGCGAAAGGGAAATTCTTGCCTAAAAGCGCAAATCTTTACGGATCGTCTCTGCAATTTACGCCTATATCGGACATATCAATAGCATCGGTAATTGCTGGGGTGGCATCGGTTATGAACGACCCCCTTCTTCGTGCACGGCAACGGTATTCAAATATGTAAAAGATTGTGCTGATTCGTGCGCTCCGCACACCCTGCATGGAGAAACACCTTACCCCGGGGATGTCACAGCTATCAAGAGCCGCTGCCCCCTGGTATATCGACAAACAGGTCAACGTAACCTTATGGAGTGGCAATCCCGCGAATATGTTATGAACTGACGGGAATGGAACGGTAAGGATTCCCCTACGCATGGGTAATCCCGAGGCCGCTTACTGATTGAAGGTCCCGCCGGCGGGAGCCTAAGGTTACGGGTGGACACGGGAGAATTTCGTTGAAGTTCCAATAATCTGAAACCGCCTTGTTTACTTCAGTCAATTTAAGACCGGCTTGTAGACAACTGAACGACTTTCAATATACCTCTAGTAACGTTATCCGAGTTATCGCTTTATTACGCGTAAGCTCGATTTTTCATCAAACGATTGTTTTCGCTCACGTAGAATGGGGCAGCAAACACGAAACCTCCATCTCTCGCACACAAACACGCCTAGTGTGCTCGCGGGTCGCAGAAACGCTATCGAGCCACTCGAAAAAAAGCAGTATTTGTCAGATCAGGAGGGTTTGAAGAGTGCTAAGGGTGATACTTGGAGCCCTGGACTGCAACCGTCTCTCTCGCGCCGCGGAAGTTACTTTCCTCTCACATGAATCCGGGCGAAACCGATCCGTATTTTGAGGAAATTCGGGTTGTTAGCCGGGATCCGAACGATGAAAAAGGAACAGCGGAGCAGTGGTATCCCCGTGTAAGTTATCTGGCGCATCGAAATCAGCTTATCAAAGATTATCGACACGATAGGTCCTAGGTCCTCTTCCCACAAAGTCTAATCTGTCGCTACGCATTTGCGGTATCTACCAGAGTACCAGGATACTCAGCGCGGCCCATCCGTCCACTGATGAGTTATCCGGTCCGACACCCCGGTTGTGGCTAAAAACAGCACACCAGTTGTTATACGCCAACTAGGCGTGGCCAGGGCGTGCGTACGGACGATCTAGCTGTCTTACAACCAGTCAATTATGGTTCGAACCGGTATCAGAGTTATTTTCACACTTTGCTAGCTTACAATTGGAAATGAGCGCCCCACTAATAGCAGAACTTTTTCCACGCGTACGTTTGTTCCATGGCGAGGACTCCTTTGGAAGCAGTTAAGTGCGAGTGTATCATCTTTGTTTGACAGATGGGCTCCAGCCTGCTCTACGGAAATCAACGTTTCTACAGCTCATGGAGCAAACTATTCGCTTCTGTTTACGTTGTCAGTTTAGGGTGTAAATAGGCTTGTAAATGGGCATCATTTGCGACAGGTATAACTCACCGATGGCAGTAGGATAAGACCCCTACTCTAACTAATTAAAACTCCGAGTCAGGCAATGGGTTAGTTGGGTTCATTAGGCAAACCGGATCAAAGCAGTACTCCAGACAAAGAAGTTGGCATGGAAGAGGGGCGTGCCTGGACAGTGGGTGGCGTGGCTAACGAACCAAACGCCGTAACCGATTATGGTGCTCTTTTTTTTCCAGACCGCTCCGTGAAGACAGTCAATGGTCGCAACAAAAGTACGTGAGGCCTGAAAACGCGCGGCTCGTCTTGAAGGAGCTTCGGAATACTCGACTGTCTGCCTGTGGTCTTCACCCATTTCATTACACCCAGGGGTGACGCAAGTAGGCTCTTTAGTTCCGGACGGCGACCAGGAAATCACCCACTTCTCTCATCAAAAATAACGAGCGCATTCTCATCTGCATGCGATGAAGCGAAGAATATTACTTTTGCATCACAAACGTGGTGAGCGGGTTTAATTACATTCCCGGAGCCGCAATACTAGTTCACGGGAATAGGGGCAGTTATGAAGAGTGCGTTTGCCATCGAGCGGCAGGGCTGTCAGCTGGTTGGAAGAACGGAAGTCTATCTCTTAGCAGAGCCTTCTCGTATATAGAGGACGGTCGGGGTCGTGTCGTCGAAGGGAGTACGAATTAGGTAGAGTAAAACGTGTTAATTGCTGTGAGGCAGGCGGTTCCTTATAGTATTCTCTTCAGATCTGTTGTAAGCTCCCAAGAATTATAGTGGGCAATTGTATTATCGAGATGATGAAATTTACGGGAAATCTCGGATCCCTCTTTTGCTTGCTGTGGCTTGTCCTTGCCTCCTCGTACTTCAACGACACAAATTCGCGTATGAGAAAAGTCGGTCCTTGCCAGCCCATAGTGTGTGGAGGGCCGGGTCTCTGGTTACGTTGCGGATTAACTCTGTGACACTTAAAAACCCCGAATAAGAAAAATGTAGGTCTTGATGATGAGGGTTGGTTTCGCTAATTAAAGACCAAACATTCGTCCCTTACTTTCTGGTTGAGCTCGAGCACCCAATGCAAGAGGACGGGGACAAAGCGCTGGTATAGTAATGACCGAATAGCGCGTCAAGGCCATCCGAGTGTCTACTTGCCTCTGAGTTGGCGTAGGAATTTTTTGACTATTGCGTAAATTAACATAGATCCGCCCTTGTAGGTCTTTTAACACAGCCATTACAATAGTGCAATCGGCCATCAAATCGGTAGGTGCTAGCGTCAAACTTTCCCCCTAGGGCTTCCAGTGGTTCCACCGCAGAAAAATGGTAGCCGCCTATGGATACCTTAATCCGTGCCGTCCGCTTGATAGCTTTTTACCCCATTGAGGTTCATCTAGCTTTTCAAATATGACTAAACGTCCATGCTCTACTCGCCTCACCGTATCCGCAGATTCGTCCCGAATTAGGCTGTCCGAAGTAATGCTCCGCGTATGCGGGTCCAACAAAGGTGCCTTAGTGCAGCCCTTAGCTTGCTGCTTCGAAAGAATTACGTCCCTATCAACCTTCGTGCGATTTGTAATATATCCTCGGATGCCAAGCTGATGCCAGCTTTCTTGGAATCATAAAATATGCTGGCCTGCACATTGGAATTGGAAGACGGGAGATTCCGCTTGACACAATTCCCAAGAGCCGTATTGTTAACCCTATCCGTCAGGGGATTACGTCTGAGGCGTAAGAACCAAATGTATCGTTACCCCTGCTTTCGGCTATCACATCTGTCCACCAAGGTCACGCTGCGAACTTATATTGTTCAGGTCGTTAATGTATGTCCTAGCTGCTAGGGCGACAACAGTCCAACCCGTTTATATACTCCGCTTGAATCAAGCGTCAGTATTAATATGTTGCTCATCTGTCGGACTTCTTAAAGGAACCAGCGCCCATGCGGAAAGGGGATGAAAACTATGCGAGTGCCGCAATCAGGGGACTCTGGTTGACCCCTTGGCTTCTGCAGCGCTCGAATGTTCTTGACATTCACGAAGGACAACAAGCGCACTTTTTAGGACCTTTCTGAAACATGTAGAGAGCTCATAGACCGTCGCTCCTGGCAATTTAACCTCTTGGAATCTTAAATCCGGGTAGCCCACCGTGTACAAACTCTAGATATTCCCACCTACAGTACTCGGCACGCGCTCACCGTGTCAATCCCCATCTTTTGCCGCTTGACGGGCTGGGCCACAGCCGTATACAGAATTTCATTCTACGAGTACCACTGTCGAGGTCAATGTAAGTGTGTTTACCCTTCGTACATAGATGCCCGGCAAAATCGGCGAACCACGCTGGTTCGGACTGTACTCCGGCGTTCAGCGTATGGAGCACTCCACGCACATGTCTAAGAAAGTGGAGATTCCGCTACGCGATGTCCCCGATTTTCACCACCCATAAACCTTAGGTAAGCCTTTGGCATCGACATATAGGGATGAGCAACTGCTATACGCCCAGGGTCCACGGGGACTCGCTGATAAAGCTATAAATATGTTGCAGGGGGTCTGACTGAGTGGTGTTATTGAGATGTTGCGTAATGGTTCCTGCAGCAGGAACTCGTCGTGCTCTGTAGATTGTGAGCACTAGTCTCGGAGGCACCCCGCAGGTCGTCAGCCGTCGCTCAGTTAGGTATCGATTCACTACCCGCGCTAGTAGCGTCATGCGGCTCCGGTGGCCCGTATCCCCCCAAGCCCATCAGACAATCTTCTGGGGATTCCCCGTTAGTGTACCTAATTTATGAGGCCTTGACTCGCTTAGCCCGTATCCAGAACCCAGACGACCTAGTCGTCGATTTGAGGAATTAACTCACCTGCGCAACAATGCGCACTCCGGTCGTGGAGACTGCTACTAATACGACTGGCCTGCGCGTATCAGATAACGGATGCGGTGGACCAAGGGTCGCCAGGTGCGTGAAGCCACCGGGCAGGAGATAAAGCGGAGTTACCGTTGGACTCAGTGGCCTGTTCTGTACACCATGGGAAACAAATGTCTGTCCCAGGTATAAAATCAACGGCTGATATAAAAAGGCTACACCGTCACAGACGAGAAAAATGTCGTACAGATGTCGACGGAAGCCCGTGAACGATCCCAGTTTAAACATTGTACGCTTCACTACGGTGTGGAAGCCGAGTTTGTAACAGCCAGGCCCTGGAGGTCTGATCAGGGGGGAGGTCGGGTCACCTACTCCCCAGAACCAGTGGAGCAATGCATTATTACACATATTCTCGTATCCCTCGCAATTCTAGACGGCCCCGGGGCTCCACCGGAGCAAGTCGTTATTCGACAGGCAGCCTACCTAGGCCCCGAAGTTTGGTTTCAGTTCGGGGACACCTTAACACTTACTGCATTAACTGGTCTGGAAATTGCACCCACCTCGCTCAACGAAGTGTTGCAGTTTTAATGAAGGCTGATGTCGGGATGCAGGGCCTCACTTCGTGTTACGGACTCGAAGTAGTTAGCTTACAACTCAGCAACTTACAGACGAGAGTAGCTGATAGCTGAGGACACGTAAAAGGCCACAAAGCAGAGTGTGTGCTAATGCGCCGTTTGCCAGCTTGTGCAGCGGCTACCCCCCAATAGCCGGTAGGGATCCTGCCTTCCGCAAGGTTAGGTCCTATAACCACCCCGAACTCATTGGCCAACAATAATACATATCATCAGAGTCATCTAGAGACGTGGCTCCGAGATATTTGTCAACTCTGAGCTAGGCTCCGCACCTGTGATTTGCTCTTCCACTTTTTCGTCCATTAGCAAAATTGTGCGCGTTAAAAGTTATTATTATTGTACTACCTGCAAGAGGCAGTGCAGCAAAGTAGGTTTGGTGACCAAGTGTCGATGCGTTGCCCCATGCCCGCGGCAGGCGAAGGAGCCCAAGGGCGAGTTGAAAATCGCCGAGATCAATGCAACGTTCCAGCCGGACAAGATCGGCAACCCCAACGGCCTGCAGGTCACCTACCTGAAGGATGGCAGCACCCGCAGCCTCTTCGTCTACCACGAGGAGGGCAAGGTGGGCCTGCTGCCCCACGCTCATTGCTCACAAACCATTGCCCAGTTGACCCTGCCCACTGCTCAATGCTAAATGCACAACGCTCACTACTCAATGCCCACTTCCCTGTACCCAATGGCTGCTGCTCGCTCTGCTGCCTCTTCATGTTGCTGGCGGTCACGCTGGGGATTTTCTGACCTGTGCGTTGTGCGGTGCGTGGGATGTTGATTTGTGACATGTGGTATGATGTGTGATGTGGTTGTATGATGTTGTTTGATATTGGGGTGTGTGATATGGTGTGAGGTGCCTGTGGAGCAGTGGTGCAATGGTTAGTGCGTTGTGCTACAACTCGGTGACCCAAGTTCGATTCTCGGTCACGACCAACACCAGTGATGATTATCTGAGACCATGGTGGACAGATGTGGTGTTCCGGTTAGCTGAAAGAAAGCGACAGGCTGCCTCCCACGGTCTACAACATCCCACGTTGGAGAATGAGGAGGCTCAAAAAAGCTTTTACTCGGAGGTTCAGAGAGCTGTGCAGCGCTGCAAGGAAGAGTGAAGGTTGCAGGTTGTTGAGGAAATGGAAAATTCCTCAGTAGCTCGCGATCACAAATAACTCTTTAATTTTATAAAAAACGTAACTTGCAGTGCCACACTTATTACCATTCGTAAGGGAAAGAATGGGGATCTCTGACCCCCAGGAACAGGTCTGCAGGTTTGCTGAGCATTTCTATTACGTCTTGTGGGAGGGAAAATCCCTCAGCCCAGTTAATATTATGGGGCAAGGTGGGAAATGAACTTACTAGGGCTGATGTGCCTCAAATATTGGAGGAAATAGCCACCACATGTGAGTGGCCAGCTGATCTGCAATCTGTTGAGAAAGTATGAAGAGAAATCCAGAATCAGAATCTTTATTTATCTTGGAGGAATCCCATGAGTTATGAAGCTCTTTTTTACAGATATCCAGTAGGGTGGGTCAGCAAGTTACATCAACAACAAATACAAAAGACGATATGAGTGTAAGATAGAGAAAAGGTAAGCAAGTCGGTAAAAATAAATAACTATCAATAAGTACAAATTGCACAAGTACCTAAAATTCCTGCCGATTTGTCAACACCAAATGCAAGCTTACACAACGCAGCAAAACAACAATAGTCCCAGACCACACCAAGACAACACACAATCCCTCAATCACATAGCACATTAAAATGTAACTTTCAATATATGGGTAAGGTTCAAAGTTACAAATCAAATTTGCAAATGTCGCTGCATCTGGCACTAACATTCTGCTTCAGGATATTTTTAAAGGAAGTTTTACAATCTTATGGGAGGAAACAAGGTTGTTTTAAAACGTTGGTGCTGCAACGGCAAAGGCTTTGTCATCTATTCCAATTCTTGTTCTAGAGATATCAGGAAGTCTGATACCAGAAAAAGTGCCGAGCAGAAATAATCTCCTAAGCGAATAGTTGATGGAGGGTGACATTTGTGTACAGACTTATTGATATGGCATAATAACAACTGCCTGGACTACAGGATTTAAAGAATGCCCTGGTGGTCTCCTTTTTAAGAAGGGGAACCGTACTTATTATAACAACTACTGGGACATATCTGTCCTCCGTGTGCCGGGAAAGGTCCTGGCAAGGATTGTTCAACATTGCCTTGCAAAGCACGTGGAGGAAAGATCTGCAGAGCCCCAATGTGATTTCAGACCGGGGTGGTCCTGAGCCGACACCATATTCTCTGTCCATCTGCTACAGCAGAAGTTGTAGGGAATTTCAACGGCACCTACATATTTGCTTTATTCACCTGGTCAAGGCCTATGATACCATCATTAGGCCAGGGCTCTGGGTTATTCTACATAGTTTGGGTCCCTCACCCTCTGGTCACAATCATTAAGGGCCTTCATGATGGTGGGCAGGTCCTGGTAAAGCTGCGTGGCTGGGAGTCCGAGACATTCCATTTTCATCTTGAGGTGCGACAGGGATGTCTTCTGGCTCCTACATTACTTAACACATTTTATTGACCACATAGCTCTAGAGCTTTCCATGGCTGTACCAGAGGAATTTCCGTCTGGTACAGATACAATGGGAGGCTGATCGATGCCCGGGTGCGCTCAAGGAATGGCTGCCTTTTGGGGAACTATGTTATGCATGCTGCTGGTCTGGTAATTATTGCTGCTGCTGAACTTGGAACATGCCACTCAGAGATAGGGCCCTACCATCAGCTCCACAAAAACCAAGCACCTGTCTGGATATTTTTATGTCGTCAAATACTGCACCTTCTCAACTTCTCATTCGTGATGGGACAGTTATGGAGAGGGTGGAGAAGTTTCCGTAACTGGGCAGTGTGCTTGTGACTAGCTCCGGTTTAGCAGCAGAGGTATCACTCTGAATCAGCAGAGGGGCATTTTATCTTCAGCTGTGTAACACTGTGTGGAAGCTACGCGACCTGTTTCTCCACATGAAACTCCGGTTCTTCTCCCACAGTTATGCCCTCCCTTGCCTATGCTTGCAAAACGTGGACCCCTCTAATGGAATGTCTGCACCAGTTGGCCTGCCTACGATCTTTCCTGGGTTTAACCAGACTGGATTGTGTGAGCAGCTCACAGTTTCTTGAAATAGCTAGTCACATATCCATCAGTCAGCTCCTCCGGTAGCCAAGGCTGTGTTGACTGGGTCATGTCGCCTGCATGCCCAGCCAACGCATGCCCAGCCAACGCATGCCCAAGCAGCTTGTTTGGCTGGATCGAGGGAGCTAAATGGGTACTGTACGGACTAGAAATGAGATGGGCTGATGTGGTACAGGAGGATGTGGAGCTTGAGTGCACTTGCTGAAGACTGGTGCCAGAGGTCTCAACATCCGCTTTGTGGAAGAGGCTCATGAATGATACCACTGGACAGTTTGAGACAGATGCCCTCCAGCAAATGCAGAGGGTGGAGAAGCGATGCTCAAAACAATGAGGGGATCACCGAGCAGCTAAAATGCAGTAAGTTAGCACAGTAGGGGCACATCTAGTGCATCTGCCAGTCATCTCAGTCAGCCAACCAATGGCACATGGGTCTGTCCCATGAACTCCAGTCAGTGAGCCTTCGACACTTCACGTGGCCTCAAAGTGCACCTGGCCTGACACTGGCACCGTGGTGACGTCACTGCCACTTTGTGGCTAATGGCGTCTGTTGTTTTGGTGTGGTTTTGTGGTGTGTGTGACATATGGTTATTTGTGTGATGTGTGTCAGTTGGTATGTGATGTGGTTGTTGGATGTGGTTTTTGGTGTGGTATATGTGATATAGTTGTTTGTTGGTGTGTGAAATGGTGTATTATTAACTTCACACCTGGATTTTCTCAGCCAATATGATTTGTAATTGTTTTTTGGGTTGATCTCGCGTAACGATCTCGCCAAAGTGGCGTCGTTAAGACATTTTTAATGTTTGACTGTGTTGGGCGATGGAGGGTCTAAGCGACACAAATTTGGCAAAATCATTACACGGCCAAATCCAAACTCAATGGAGAATCGTGGTGTGCGGCACGTTGTGTGTGCACAGGTGATCGTGGACTGGTTCAATGCGATCCGCGCCGTACGGTACCACTACCTGAAGGTGGCCTACCCAGGCACGGTCGACAAGGAGGTGAGAGGTCAAGTGTCTCTTGGAAGAATTCAAGAATCTTTGCTCAGACGAGCAGCGAGGCGGCGCGCGTCTTTATCGGTGGCGTCTGAGCCTGTGGTGGAACCTACAGTCGTGTGATTGGCCTCGCTCACACCACAAGATTCCCGCTGGTGACTTCTGGTGCAGTTTTATATATCTTATAAGACTCCTAAGCGGAGGTGATGGCTTGAATGAATTCCCGACCAGGATTTTATCTCGTGGAATTCCAGTTGTGTGGCAAGAGCCCTATTCACAGAGCCACCATGTTGGAGATTACAGGCAGGTGGTGGTGGCCGCCATGCACGTGACCTGTAATCCAGCACTGGAAGCAGCAGCGAGGGTTGGGGGGGTCACACAAACGTTGTGAAACTCCCTTCCCATGAGCTGTCGAGGTGGACAGACCCTGGCTCGCCAGGAGGAGGTAGTATAAGTGTAAACTAATATCCGTGTGTTTCATCTGTATGGGATAGAGGTGTTGCGTGCTCACATGCCTGGGTTTTCTCCGGGTGCTCCGGTTTCCTCTTGCATGCACACACATTAATTGGCTGAAAACATCTTAAAGTTTTCCCGTGTACGTCATCGGAATGGAACCAGAAGAAAAACGAAAATAAACTAACTTTATCGGTACCGAGGCTCCCACAAGGCCATGCGGGGGAGGGAGTGTGACAAGTTTGGCGTCAGCTATCATAGAGTGCAGTCGTGTCGCTCCGGTTCTCTCCGGTGAGTACAATGTATTCATGAACAACGGCGCTACGACGCCTCTCTTCATAAAATTAACGCTGAGCCGCTTGCGCTCTCAGAGATTAAGTGGTGAACGGGACACCCACCCTGCAACTTGCAGATGTCTGAGAACGAAAGAGGGTTCAGATATTAGGGGGAAATTGTTGGTAGTGCCAGGTCACCGTGTGGCTGCTGCCTTCCTGCTTGCTGTCTATGGTTCCTTCACGTGCCTCTGAATCGTACTCTTTCTCCGAGAGTGAGTAGTGAATACTGTGCTGCACGTTACACGTCAAAATATTATTCATTATTATCATTCGGCTGCCAGGCCAAAAACTCAAAAAGCAAAACCCATATGACTTAAGATGTAACTTCATAAGCCGAGTCCTGTAGGTCAACGCTAAATATGGATGTTCCACATTCATTTTTAATGAATGTTGCATCTGTTTACATTGTTGCATCTGTTTACATTGAACATCGCACTTTCACAGTCGATGTGGAATGTGCTGTTTAGACCCAATACTCGCAAGGAAACACTAGTCTACGATTTACACATCCTTTTATCAGTTATAGTTACATAGCCCAGACCTGCATTTAGATTTCTGCAATATGAGTTATTTTGGCCTCAGGAACTTGTGTTGCTGTTTGTTGTAGTGATTGTTTACCTCCCATGGAAAAATCTCTACTGGTTGTTACCAGTTTAAATGGAGGAAATGGATCCTTCCATGAGTCCGTGGGATTTTTGTGAGCAGTCAACTGTTGGTGCCAATTTGGGGCAGAGGAAACATTACCGCTCGCCGCTGTATTCGGGCTCACGTTTATATACAGTGTACTTTCTCTGCACCTTGACGAGCTCCACATACAGAAAGGCTACAGTGGCCATCTTGGTTTCACATAAACACTGCTTGTAACGGCGACAGTCACAAACGTATATCTTTTGTCATTTGTTTCATAGCCTGTGGTGCTTAAAGTGTCAACTAAAGAGCTCTTTGGCTCTGACCGCCACTGCCGTTCTCTCGTGCAAGTGAGAAGCCGGGTGGCGGTTGGGCAGGGGTCTGGCTTGTCGACGGTTTGACGAGCGCTCGCCCGCTCCCGTTTCATCTGCGAGACGCCGCCACCCACTTGCTCATCAATATGCATGGCATGGTGCACTTGATTAGTATTCATGACGTTGCCACACATTGCATACTAGAGCTTCTAAGACTTGACAAACCAAAATGAGGCAACTTGGTAGGACTCTCCTGAAAATTAGTCTGGAGTCTTGCTGAGGTATTCCTGGGTAAACAAGCTTAACAATAATAAGAAAAAATTGCCTGATATTCCTGCTAATAGCTGACGTAACTTTCCTCTGTGGAGGGCGGGTGGTTTAACGCGTACATTTTCTCAGCGGCTTGTAATCCAAGTGTTTTTCTCGGTTGGGCTGCGCATTGAATCCACTGCTGAAGACATCCAGAGTAGCGCGTGACGAACGCTTGACCGGAGAGGTCGCCTCGCTGAGGCTTTGTGTTTAACTGCTGAGGATGTTGCCGTCGCATCTGCCAGATAACGCCACGGCTCACCAGGAACTACGTGAAGGAGGGATACATGGAGAAGACGGGGCCCAAGGTACGCATGCCATGACACACACCCTTCCAGCCTGCGGCTTCACATGGGAAACTAAAGCACAGCGCGCACATGGTGACGTAGTGCTATTCCAACAACAGAGCGTGGCGCACAGGCTTCTGGTACTTGTTACAGTTGACACTCAAAGGAAGACTGCACACCTGTCAAACACAATCGACACATCTCCACAAGCCTTTGTGTTGAACCAATCTCCACGCCTGTCTACAGATTACTGTGGGGATTAGCATTACGCTAAACTCCTCAGTCGTGTGCAGTTCAATGCACAATCCCATGCACTGCATTCTGCACGGCGGTCTACAGATTGAAATGTATTTAGTGCAGAGAGAGATGTGGCTCGCAGTAGTTCCCTGTGCAAACACGAGTCGTGACCGTGTCCGTACTTGTCTCAGTGTGTGTGTAATTGTGTGCCTCTTGGAGATGTTTAATTTCCTGACTTGACAGTTTCAAAATGAAAGTTGTGTATACAGTAGGGAGCATTGGCGTCGTGGTTAGCACACTGCGCTAATAACACAGCGACCGGAGTTCAATTTCCAACCTTCGCTAATATCCGTGGCACCTATTTGAATCAGTACTGGGCCTCCGCTAGGTCGCCTCGGCCTTAAATGAGTAACTGGTGCAATGTGTTATAACATAACCACTGGGGAGAGACACAAAGGTGGCCGGGTGTGGTGCTTGTCACAACCACCGCCTTGTGTGCCATGCCGGCCGTAATAGGCGCTGGCTGACAGCACTTGCGTGGGCCCTGACAACTTGCATAGGCTAAACGGCCGGGGGATCTTTGTCGTTGTGTGTGTGCCGTACATGCACCGGCTGGTTCGCTGGGCTGCGTGTGCTCCTTCCGCGTGGGCAGCAAAAGGAGAGTTTCCGGCGACGCTGGTTTACGCTGGATGCCGCCGACCGGCGCCTCATGTATTTCAAGGATCCCCTGGTGGGCGCCAGCACCGCCCCATGCACACCACCACGATGCTGCACATAGGGGGGGGACTCACCGACTCGAGATGGGGGGCGACTGTGGGAGGGGGGCGGGTGCTGATGCAGGCTACGTCAAGGAAAAATCAGCACGGGCTGCTAGAGAGGAGCTGTAGCCGAGGGAATGCGACACACAAGGCAGCTTGGTTTAATGAAGCAAGTTTCGTGGGTTTGGATCCATGCCTCAGATTACAATTATAAAAAAAATTAACATCCAACTTAGTTACCGTGCCTTTACAGTAGTAATCTGCAGTACGGTACATTATATTTGTTTATTATTTTATTTTACAGTCCATGTATACATAGATTGTACTCGCACAAGTCCATTCGCTTCTACCTCCATTCAGAGATTTTAGTGGGGATTCAAGTCTCTTGTTTGCCCCGCCACCTCAATCTGCAAAATGGGGCCACTCCAACCCCCCAAACCCATAGGACTGCCTGGACCACATCCACTGCATTTCACTGACTCCCATTGGTCCTTTACCACTTGTTGGGCTGACCATCCAATAAAGACGGTCACTGTATCGCGTGCTTTCAGATGCGCTTCTGCGGCCGTCTGGAAGGCTCTTCCTTCCAATATTAGAAAGCCACTGAAGTTATGCACACTTAAATCTAATTAGAAAATTATATAGTTTGTCCTTCCCCCGCACCTCCGATTATCACGGTTGGCTACGTACGGTGCAAAATAAGTTCAACGTACATCCATAGGCTGCTCAACACGCAGTGGGAAAGTTGCACGCGTTAAAATCCTGGTTGGGAGTCAATTAAACCAATTCAGCCCCTTGACGTTCCCAATCTCTTTAAAAATAAGTACCCCTCTGTGGGAAGTCAACAATGCCTGACTGCCACTAAAGCAACGTGGAATTTCCACCATTGCCTCAGGGCCACAAACGGCAATGAACACCGCCCAATGCTCGTGAAAGTGGCGGAACTTTTTTTTTTAGTGTTGGAGAGTTTCGTCGTTTTAACCCAGGATTTTGGCAATTGCTCTGAAATGGCCATTGTCAGCTCCCAGACGGGGGTAGAACCGCTTGTCTTGTGTCAGGGCACTGGCAAGGTCGATATGAATGATTTAAGCCACCAGAGTGCCTCTAGCTTATACAATAACTAACGGAGACGCTTTTCCTCCCCACCCATGCCGGACGGCGGTTGCGGTGGCGCATGCGGTTGTGGCCGGGCTAAGGACGCGTTTGCCAAGGGCGAGGTGTTCCTGGGCAATGGCGACCACGGCTACGCGGTGCTGGAGGGCTTCCCGCCGGGCCTCCAGGGCCATCACTGGGCGTACGGCATCACCATCGTCACGCCCGAGCGCAAGTACGTGCTGGGCTGCCGCACCGAGGATGAGCAGGCACAGTGGATCACGCACTTCCACCGCGTCATCATGCGCCCCATGTCGCCACAGGAGTACTCGGGTGAGTGGTGTCGTCGTGGCAAGTCGGTCGGTCATTCAGCCTTTGTCGTACATCCCATTGCTGCATGTTATGTGGTGCAATGGCCTACTGTCTGTAAATAATTGTTCCCAATTTTCATATTAATCCGTGAAATCCATGAAATCACGCCTAAATGCGAAATTTGGGACGATTCGAGATTTGTTTTTGGACTGATAGGAAAACCGTGACATGTGAAGAGTGACCCTCTCACGCTTTTTCTGCCAAAAGTGACGTCACGCGGTATCAGGTGACCTCACTAAGTTTGGACAAAGACCTTTAAATGAATTGCAGAATATAGTGGAAAGGATCTGAAAATATTAAATAGTTCTGAAATTCTCCCAAAAAATTCGACATTTCTAGATTTTAAGTTTTCGTGACTGCAAGGATCCATACTCTTTGGTTCTTTCGGTGACTTACGTGACTTTACCGAAAGAGCCAAAGAGTATAAAATTCGACATGTTTAAATCCAAAGTTCACTCCCATTATATGGGTAATAAAAAAACAATTAATGTAGTTCCATTACCTTTCATTGGGATCCGAAAATTAAAGCAACCCTTATTCGCTCTCAATAAGCTCTGACACAGCCGTACTTGAGCCGTCTGAGCCACGAGACTACATCTCAATTATAAAGCCAAACAACCCACAGACCGGACAGTAAACGCCATTAAATTTAATTTAAGGGCCATAAACCAAAGGGGCTCCCGTTCAATTGCACTAGGATTAAATGAACCCGACCGACGATCCGGATAGCTTGGAGGTCAAAGCGTTGAGCGAGCAATGCTGAGATCCTGGCTATGAATCCAGGCAGCCCGTGTAGCGGGTGGTTAGCTAGCTCAGCTCATTCGACAATGACTGCAATAACAAAAAACACATTGAGGGTTGGTTTTGCACTTAATTTGGCTAAATTCCAGCTCTGAGAATTATATGTATCATTTTGTCATGTGACACTCTCATAGCAGAGTGTTGGAAAGTGCCCACCCTACTGTGTAATGGATAAATAAGCCACTTAAAGGATTTTTCAGAAGTCGGCCATTCTCTGGTTGAGATTTTGGAACGTATAACTTTTCCCATGGTGATGTGGTACCAATAGCATATGTGGAAAGAATTGTGGAAAATAAACATTATAATATTAAAGCAATTGAATAAAACTATAAAAGGAAATGTTTTGAGAGCTAGTAAAGTACGCATCACTCACTTCTCATCATGAGGGTTCTGACGAATGCTCGCAGCTAGTTTTAAAGTTTTAAAATGACTACTAGACTAAGTCTAGAGCGAAAATTATGCTTGAAAAATAGGACCAAATTTTGTATTATGGATAAGGTATTATAATTAGGGATTCGGTATTATGGATATTGTGAGGTGATTGCCAAGGAGGGAATTGAAATGGAATAGGGGAGCAGTGAAATTCTTCCTGGTGTCACCTCTCATGGTAAGTCGTGTCCATGCAAAATTGCCTTCACCACAGATGCCTTGCTCATGGCAACAGTCGACCCCGCGCTCTCTTGCACCCTCCTCCCTGGCTCGTGGCCGACTTCCAGACCCATGACCCTCTCAACCCGCACCCCTCTTTGCCCCCGTTACCCCTCGCCTCATCCCGCGAACCCATTCCCCACGACGACCAGCATGCCGTCGGCCTTGCTTGGCATGTTCTTTCCTTTGCATGGAACTCATGGGCCTGGTGCTTGGGCCGCGGTGCTGGGGTCTGGTGCCGATTGTCTGGGTACACGGCACTAACACGTGTGCGGGAAATCCTGGCGACGGGGCCGCGGTGACATGACCTGCATGCGGGCTCGGTGGTTCCCTATTTCATATCTGTTCTTTTGTTTCCATTGTTTCTGTTTTCCCTTCTTTTCATGTCTACAGCCGAGGCACACTTTAAGCGCAAGCACTGAGGATTGCAAAAGACAATCGGCCATGCCTGCTCACTCATGTCTGCCCGGCCAGCCTTAACTGCAACGCTGAACTTTCCACTCTTCCCATAACCTTTGGTGGTCCTACCAACCCTGTCATCGATCATAGAGCGGTGCCTTCCACGCAATCCCGGTCATGGCCCTGGACTAATAACCCAGCCTCCACCCCTACCCACTTCCTAACTCCAACCATTCTAATCAGAATCCACCTCCTGAATGTCGATTGTGCATGCTGCTGCCGCTGCTGCTGCCAAGAGCCGAGGGGAGATTGGACTGGGGCCCGATCCGACCGTGTACCGGTTGCGATGGTCGCCTCTTGTCCGCATGTGTGCGTGGTGCTGAGAGGGCGACCTCGCACAAGGAACGGTCTCTGCTCACTCTGTTGAAAACGATTTCAACTTAAAACATAATCTGGTATCTCGATAGAAATGTCAGTTGATTGCTTGATTACTTTTATGATTGCCTGTTCAAATTAGCACGTTTATTTTAAGCCCATGATGAACAGCGCTCTGCTGTGATATTATGGGCTCTGTGATGACATTAATTGGTTGCTTTATTCATTGGGTACTGCTGCTGTCCTCGCATAAACTCAAGCTACTGGATTGGTAAATTCCCAAATGACATGTTATTTTTATAAGAGTTTCTTTACTTGAAATGAAATAAGTAAATCATACCAAGTAATCAACTGGTACATGTTAAGTAGCAGAAATCTGATTGCCTATGAAAGTCAGAGGAATAGTATGGGATTCACTGTACCAATCTCTTACAGTGGCAGCATGCTGCCTCTAACACGGTACCCCAGTGTTGTGCTGAGTGTTTTCTGTGACGCCCATCGGGCCTGTCAGCCTCTCAGCCTGCCACACTGCCTGTGTCCACCTTTTTCACGCAAAGAGTGCCTTCCTGCCAATTTTCAAAATATAGCCTGAACTCATGAGTGAAATCCAGAACAACTCATAACCTCTGAGGAATTCTGTGCCAAAGTAGACCCGCCGCACGGGCCTGAGTGGTGGCCAGGTAAACTCATTGATTGAGCACGTGGCCTGTTTTTGAGGCTTTGGCTCGTGGACATGGTGGGCATTAGGTTTGTAGCAACGCATAGATTACATCAATTTGTTATCGAATGACGTACATACAAATACATTCATATCCACGCAAACGTAGGCCAATGAAACACAATATTGTTACATTTTAGGTTAATGGGGAGTGACAACGCCGTATAAATGAGACGGCAAAAAAAAAATCCCAATAGAAATTGTGACCCCCCTCCAAACATGAATCGCTACATGCACTTAGCAGTCCGGTGGACGATGAGATACAAAATTATCTGATGGGCGAAGGTTGTGAAGCACCATTGCCCGAATGTCCAACCACTAAAGTCTGTGGATTTGAATCCGAAAGTTTGCAGTCGGCTTCAAATGAGTTTGAGCTTGCTTCAGAAATGCACTCTGTAGGATTTTTATATTTTCTGCCTCGGCCCTTAAACTAAGTTCCTATTTTAAACACAAATTAGCTAGTTACTGTGCCAGTACGCTGTATACTGAATGCAAGTAAGGGAAATATGTACAATTTACTCTAAACTGTAGTTATAAAATTATTTTTTATATATACTGTGGTATAACTGTTACTCATGTTGAAGTTTACATTATTTGAGCAGGATTTTGTGTAAATGTTCCCATGTACAATAACATTCCTGTGTGTTAATTGATCGCAATGAATAGTTTTTTCAAAACGTGTTTATATTTTATATTTATTTGTATTTCTTTCAGCGTGGCCACGTTTCCGTGGAAACCGCAAGAGCCTCATAGGCTAGCGGATTAAGCAAGTTCTCTGACAATTAAAAAAAATCACGCAAAAAAGTTCCTTAAGCGCTTAATGGGACCTGTGGTGGGAGGACTCTTGTGATTGCCATCAGGCTAATCCAGCAGGGTGGAGCCCTGTGCTACTGGTGCGTCGTCTTCATTTGACTGCCATTTTTGTGGCCCGACACTTGCCGTTTACCTTGTGCGGTTCTGGCCGTCTCGGTTAGACCAGGAACAATCTCACAACAGCGGGACGCACCGTGGATGGACACAGGACAAAGACACGAATGGCCATTTTAAATCTTCATTGCAAAGATCGACAGCAGCTCACTGGCGGTGACTGGTGGCCGAGTTCTCTGCGCGTTGTTTTGGCTTATTGCAGATGAGTGTGAAGAATGCTAGAAATTGGACAAGTAACTTGAAGTTCAAAGCACAACATGGCAAGAAAGTTAACTTAAAATGCAATTATTCATATTTGCTTTCGGTTAGGCCACATGGTAGTTTTATGTCAAAATGCTTGTTGTTTACCATCCACCACCAACAGGATTGTCACGTTTACAAAGGTATTATGTATACATGCCAAAATGTTATCAAATTCTGATGAATAAATCCCCTCAGTGATGGCTTGAGATTTCATGTTTGAAATTAACATCAACACTGAAAACTATACTTTCATGTTAATCTCAGTCATGACGAGTCTCAAGCCACTGGTGGAGGAACTTTATTGGTCACAGTTTAATCAATACATTGGCACAACAATTCTAACTTTGTAAAAATGTAATTCTTGTCAGGTGGTGGAGGGTTAATAACAAGAACTTTGGCATGAAACTATTACGTGGCCAAACCTGAAATGCATCTTGGCAAGAAAGTATTGCGGATGTAATCAGGAAGGGGAATGTTATTATGGGCGGGACATCGTGTGCAGGGTGGAGGAGGGCAAGTCACCGAAGTGGGCAGTGGAGTGGCCTCCAGAGGTCGGAGAGCCAAAGAAATACCTGAAGTCAGTCCAGTGTTGATGGGAACGTAAGAGTAGCCTTTGGAGGACAAATGTTGACGGAGCAATTTGGGGGATGGGACGTCAGCTGTCATGACCTCTCACTTTAAAATCTTCCCCAGCCACTCCAGGGAGCTGCCCCTGAAAGAAGGGGCAGGCGGGACACAAAGGGGACACTGCCGTTTGTTAGAGGAGTATGGGCCTCCTGCAGATGCCCGTTCCAAACGCCGCTGAGCTGCAACTGAAATTATAAAAGCATAGTAACTGTCCCTGCAGGTGAACAGTTTCCCACATTTCCTTTGTAAGTGAGACGCTCTCTGTGGCCTCTCACGTGCTTAAACAAATATGCGTTGTGGGTCACGCATTGGATTGCCAAGCCATTTCCTTATTTGAGTCCACGCTCACGTTTTTAGTAAGCCTGATGTCTTTTTTTATCGAATATTTTTTAAGCGGTTGTAAATAGAACTTCTAACACGTGGGCTTTCGCGACCAATATAATCCATAATACAGGTTTTATTTGGGTTAGATTGCATAAATATACGTGTCATTAAACTCGCCACCACTCGACACAGCCAATTAGTAAGGTTTGTCACGTGATGAAGCTAGTTGTAATTACTGGCGAAACGAAGTACTCGGATTGTAAATATTGTGGATTTGCTCTCCAACACATCGGTGTGCTGCACTAGTAACGAATTAGCATGTTTTGTTTACGTGACAAACCGTACTAATTGGCTGTGTCGGGTGGTGGTTTTAACATAACACATTTATATACTTATGTGATCTCACCCAAAAAAAACCTGTATTATAGAAGCTTTTCTGTCCAGCACCTCAGGTGTAATAAGCACCCGCACACACACACATTGGTAGAATGTCGGTGTTTGATTGGGACAGAATCTGTTTTGTCACACGCCCGGAGGGAGGTGGCCTCTTTACTCTATTTTTGTGTTTCAAGGTGTGGGGGTGAAAGCCATCTTTGTGACGCAATCGTTAACGTGCATCGGTATAAGTGTTGTTTTCATTCTCGGTGCCAGCTTTGCAGTTGCAAACGTTTGAAATTACGATTTTGTAGCTGTTGTCGTTGTGAATGCATAATTGCAGGATTTTTTGGGAAATGTTCTTTGTACCTATTGCATTTTAACTGATGTCACTTTTTAAAAAATATTCAGGATCGTGATAATGAAATGAATAAGCCTCGGTGACTGCATATATTTTTGAAGATTCAAGTCTATTTTGCATTATCTTTTTAAGTTCGACAAACCTTTTATTTAATTTTATATGGCTTAAAGCCACTCCGTGAACTTATGCCTCACCGAACTACATAATTTTCATTTGGTAAATTGTATAATCTGTTTATAACATTGTAATGTTGAATTGATAAACTGCATGAGACTGCATAGTCTACAATGGAGCATTGAAATGTTCTATTGGTACACTATAAGCGTTGTGCAAAGACTGACTGAAGTGAAACCATATTGACTGCTGTATAAATTAAAGTAGGATATAGCGCACAAAAAACCCCTTAAAACACGTGGAATTATTCTGCCTTTCACATGGCATCTTTCAGTGTTGTGCATTTATATGTAATTAGATTTCACATCTTGGAGAGTCGCAATGATGGGAGTAGCGGAATGATCCGGTCATGCAAATTAGTGTCGCTGTCGATGCAAGGTGTGCAGAGCTCGGATTCCTAACCGGCCAGTGCCAGCACGTCGTGTTCCTCCACGGCGTAAGGCATCGCGAGTGGCGTGAGCCTCCTGTTTTGGGCTGTGGTGACAAATTCCATCCAGGAATTTTCAATTCAAGGCAACTCGCAAACCCTTCGGGCAACCATTGGGCTGCAGCCTCATCAGCATTGCGCGTTATACTTATAGCCACGCTCGAACGTGCGCGAAGCTGAAGAAGCAAATTCGTCAATTTAGCAATTGAGAGGAGCTGGCTGGCTCTGGTGCCCATCAACCTACTCAGATGCGTGCAGGTGGTTTGGATAATTGAACTACCAGGCAGCATATAATACAAGCTGTGAGGCACTGCAATGAGAGCACTTGCCTTGCAATCTGAAGGTTTAAATCCTGGTTATGGATCCGCTCAGCCCATCGTCATCTTCGAGGTCAATAGGTACTATGTTGGTATATTCCATGGTAGTGCGTTTCTGACACTAGTTCAGAGCTGCCAATACAGGGAGAGATTTCTCGGGGCATGTGACAAGGTCTCCTGGAAAGTGCGATTGTAATGCTGTCATCCGGGGAAAGAATTGTCTGATGAAGTCACTACTCCATTGAAAACACCTGTGTGTATGTGTGCGCGCGTTACCTGAAAGAGGAAACATTTTCCCCAAACCACAAGCTACCAGAGCATTGTTGTTGTCGAGCCGAGTCATACTGATACAATAATCTACATGAGTAGGTTTGGGTTATTCGGTGGTCAGGATTGGCGTTCTGACTGAACCAGAGATCACATTTGGCAGGCCTTTGTTTTAATGTTTTATAAAAAAAATCAGAGCGTGCATATTGATACATTGTCAAAATACAAATGCACGCATCGTGAGTCGCTGTTCCCCCTCTTCATACAGCTACAGTTCCCGTGTCCATTTCAGGCAATGGCGCTGTCGATATGTGAGCCAGGCCGTACCCGCATTAGCCTTAACGTGTTGCTCCCCCTATGTAAAAGGAAACCCAAAATGTCACCCCACCAAAAACCGTGCCGTCCGCAACCTGCCAGACCACAGTTAGGGGGGGGAGGGGTGATCTAATTAATGCATGGTGAGTGTATTTTGTATCGCTCTTCGGATTTATTGTAAAAAGGTAAAGTTATATGTAACAAAAAGCAATGGGTAGAGATAGAGAATGTGTGTGGTTCATTGGAATTTTACCTGACTTTATTTATTAATCTTAACTTTTATGGAAAGCAAGCCTTGACGTGAATGTTAAATGTACATTTAAAACTCTTGTCTTAAATACAGTGGTGTTTGGCAACTGTGTTTTGTTTCAGAATGCATACATGTGTGGTTGCTTGAATAGAACCGTTTAAAAGGCAGCATCACAATCTGGATGTATTATTGAACAATATTTATCCATCACCTTATAACTTGAGAACAAGGAAGGGGCCTTACACCAAATCACCTAAAATCCTCTTAATACAAAATGCAAATGTGTGTTTTGATGGTGATGTTACCTGACCTGGAGAGCGAGTGAAGCTCTGGATTGATTGGTCGGTTGTGATCGCTCGCTACAGACATCTATTGGTGAACCTGCATTGCAATATACATTTATTGTATCATAAAGATATACTGGTTTGTTGTAATATTTGTTTGCACTACCATCACCCTCAAACTGCTAACATGGAAATATGATGATTGGTATCATGTGACATTTGATATGTCAGCTGTTAAGTCAAAACACACAGTAGTGCGAGGAGATGGAGAAGGCTCTGAGCATGGCCTCGAAGACGTCGAGACGCAGCGCTGAAGCTGGGGGATGAGTGGAGCTGTGTGCTGAACCAACTCGCCACTTTAGTGATACATACGTACATGTGACGCCGTGAGTTAACGGACATGAAGATTAACAAGGTCACTTCACTGAAATGTTAAAGTAGTTTCCTGTAGTAGCTAAGTCTCCATTCTCAGATGCGTTGTCAGAACTGCTCCGTTATGGGCCCTAAGATGATTTGGTTAACCAGGTGACAACTCAGAAGACCAGGAATGTCCCTTTTTCCAAGAGTGACTTGGGAGTGACTTAAAGCTATTGGTGGGAATTCCACATTCCCATGGGGGGTGCAGTAATTTTTTTGTAGTAAACATCGTTGAATTCCACAATGTGATAGACATTTCTTTCGCTCATAGGACCATGTAAAGCAATACTCGTATTCCTATCACGTTGATAGTATGGTTAATATATTTTAATATAAATACCAATTGCAGAGATAAAATCCACAAACACAAAACTCGCTGCAGCAACTCAACTGAACCAAGGGCAGAGACGTTCATGAAATCGCGGTTCCGCCATCTGTGTGAGGAGGGCACGAGAGAGGGAAGCGTTCACGAGGTGACCTCGTACGGGGAAGGTCGTGGTGTCGCGTTCCTGTCAGAGGAGGAGTTACATTGCTATCGACCATCGTGGACTGTTTGGAATGTTGCTTGTGTGTATTCACATACAGCTTCGCGCAGTGTACATGTTGTGCAAGTGACTTGCTGGTCTCGCCAGATCCAGTGGTTTCAGCTGCACTCCTGAGTTTGTACTGAGGGAATTTATGTTCGTCTACTGCTGGGCCCCGGCCTAATGGTATTAATAACTTTCAGCAATTCCCTTCAGGCCGTGGAACACGCTGCAAATAAAGCACTGGTAGACTCAATTTGATGCCCAGGCTTAAACTTTCTGGGACCTAATTAATTTCAGACCATTCATTCTTCTTGAGGCCAGGCCAATCAGGTCACGACCCCTCTCCCACCTCGCAGTGGCCACAAAGAGGCCCGGTCACCCTGTGCGTGTGGCTGCGACACGCGACACGGCCATGCTGTGCACGCGACTCCTTCAACCGCGGCCGTTTTAACTGCCGTTCTATCATTGCGCATGGCAATCGGTCCTGCCGAAACAATCTGCAATGAAACAACGTGCCCAGGCGATTTGCGAAGGCGTGGGCATTAGAGCCAAGTGTATTCGTTACAATCGGAACCAGGAGATGTCCGCTTTGTCTTAGGCGGCTCGGCCGGCAGACATCAAATAATTCCACAATTAAA